>NC_084980.1:21725329-22025329 GCF_963691925.1 Scomber scombrus
GCTGAACCTCAGTTAGAATGTGCTGTTCCACTCATTGTTTGTCGCTGAGGATTAGCACGTCAGCTAAACGCCCTAGAATGTAACAGAAAATATGCTTAGCGTGTGTGGCACACTTTGATTCACTGTCAACTAATATGGGTTTGTCTTTTAACTGAGAAACAAGGTTATATAATCAGTTTGAAATATCTGCCCAGTTGTAACAGACAAACCGGGAGAAAAACTCGCTTTGAAGATTCGCCAGAGTGTGACTGAGAGAGGGAAATTATCTGTGGGTGGTAATTGTGTGAAACAACTATCAGCGCAGGCAGGCTGCTTTTTGACTTTGACTCACTTTTGAGACATTCAAGTGCGATCAGTTGAACTCAATTAAAAGAATAAATGGAAATGATAATACAACATCATACACACATTTTTCTACTGTGTTAAAAAGTATTATCTTCTCCTTGGGGCTATAGAAAATTAGGAATGTAATATTTTTACTGCGTACTCTTTTTAAAAATAATTTTTTGACTAATCTTTTCATCACAGGTAATGGCACCTGGCAGTGGTCTATTTTAGGGATAAGCACAGAGTTAATTATGATTTATTATCAAAGTTATGTGCTGCTCTGTAATGAATTTAATCTAAAAGTGAATGGCTTTGATTTATGAATTATAACAAGGGTTTAAAGCTATCCAAGAGGTGGGTAAGACATTATCATGCCTTCATTTGCCCCAGGACATAGAATAAGAAACACAGGTTGTAAAACAAACAGCTCAGACACATTTACCTCAGACTTAAAAAAGAAAAACAGATTAAGGTGTGTGTTGTCTTCTCCTCAAGTCTTTGCCTCAGACTCACTGGGGTGCTGCAAAATTAATGAGAGAAAACTGCCGGGGTGGTGGTGGGCATAAAAGCATCAGATGCCTTCGTCTGCTCTGAGAGAATTATTAAAGTGCTGGTTGCCAGGCGGAGATGAGATCAGTGAAAGGCCCCTCGCCGTGGGCTTCGTGCATGTCAGTAGGGGGGGAAGGATTGCCGCTAGGATGCAGGAGGGATGCAGAGAGGGGAGAGAATATATGTTATTTTTTGTCTTTTGCCATTTAGCACCATCTGTTCGGTCATTTGGGTGTTTTTGTTTTTTTCTTTGTTTTGTTTTGTAAACGTGACAGTGGAGAGATGCTGCGAGACTGGAGGAAGTTAGGATGATGGATGTTCTCCACATGCAAAGTGTCAGTGAACAAAGCGGCTTGAATCATGTTAACAGCACAGACACTGCAAGGTGTTACATGTTTCAGAAAAATGAGATGCTGCTGTTCTCTCAGCACTCATCACATGTTTTATGTTTGTGTAAAGATTTAAGATTTGTAGGAAAGGAAGACATAAGTATCTTCTCATTTTCCATTCTGTCCTCTGCAGTATTTACAAATTAGGTTAAAAGTTTAAAAAAATCAATAAATCATACACATTAATTTGTAAACATTAGGTACAATCATACTAAATATATGAGAGTATGAGGGTCATGTCATGATCATTATGTGTGTATTAGGTGATCATATCAATGTGTCACATGTAATTTGACAGTGATGTACAATATTGACAGTTCATGCCTGCTCCATCTATGGTATTATTATGAAGACAAAAAATAAACTTAACATAAAGACTGGAGGCAGCGGAAACAGCTAGTCTACTTCATACACCTGCCTGCCAACACGTCTAAAGATCACTAAATGTATCTCATTCTTTTAGAACCACACATGAACACAAATGTAAAAAAAAGTAACTATTAAGAGCAGGCGGGGAGTTCCGGTCCTCTGCAATGATGCCAACGCGGAAGTAATTTAAAACTGCATTCTATCAAAAGGCCACCAGGGGGCGACCGTTTTGGTGTCAAAAGGACTTCCGTCTCTATACAAGTCAATGGAGAATTTACCAACTTCTCACTTGATTTCTAACCTCAGTAAACGTTTTCAAAATGTGTTTATGGTCTCAATCGCTAGTTTAAAGCCTTCTTCAATGCAGTATGATGTTCATTTGTGAAATTTTGGCCTCCCTGATTTTATATTTGACGATAAAGCAGGGTATGCATTAGGGCGTGGCTACGTCGTGATTGACAGGTTGATTGGTTCACAGGTTCAGGAGGGCGCCTCTTGCTCCTCCTGATGCCCATATAAGTAGAATCCGTGTTTTTTTTTTACCCAACATGCACCGGAAATTTTCAAGATGGCGCTGCCCAGATCCGGAACTATTCGCTTCCAAGCAGCAGTCCACAAACCAATGGGTGACGTCACGGATGTTACGCCCATTTTATATACAGTCTATGATTAGGAGGCGTTTTGTGCTAAAGTAACAAAATCACTAAAATGGCACATTTTTGTTCTTGTAGACATTAAACAAGATGAATTCTGTAAATAAGAATTAGAGTTTTTTCCCTTTTCTCTTTGAGCAGAGCTAGGCCAGCTCTTAGCTACCACATTGTGAATCTACACTATGAGATCTCAGAGCGACAGTGAATGATTCAAATTCTTATAATGTAAATTTGGGCTGCAACTAACAATTGTTTTTCTCATCAATTTATCTACAGATTATTCTCTTGATGAATCGTTTTGTCTATAAGATGTCAGAAAATAGGGAAAAATACTCGTTATAATTTCCCACTGTACAAACTGATGTCTTCAGATGTTTTGTTTTGTGTGACAAACAGTTCAAAACCAAGAGATATGTATGACAAAGAAAAGCAGTAATTCTTCACATTTGAGAAGCTGGTTTGACATAATTTCTTAAAAAATGACTGAAACAATTATTTGATTATTAAGCTGGTTGGTGATTCTGTTGATTGATCAATTAATCAGCTATTGTTAATCTACTGCTATTACTCTACTTGGACCTGCAATATGAAAAACCCCCACTGCAAACAATTTATTTTGCACTTTGTTAACACATAGAGGATTCAAAATACCATATTGTTCTTTATTGAACTGTCTGTTTTATTATGTGAAAGATATATGAGGTAGCTTCAGATGAAGAGGAACTGATAATTTAAGAAGAAACAAGGAGAAAGAGGACTTGGAAGAATTTGGGCTTTGGCCAGACTCAATATCTTAGCCATAACAAATCTGCCACTTTTCACTTTCACATCATTTCACAGTGTTAATGGAAGACATAGAGTAATATTTCACTGCTGCACTGCAATCGCAGGTGTATTTTTTCACCTTAAATATCTGTAGTAGGTCACCTTTAAAAATCCCTCAAAAGTTGATCTTTAAAGCTTATTATCACAACATTTTCCAACCCCAAACATGCAGAAAGTCAACATTCACCTGAATAAATGTATCATCATCATCAGCAGCAGCATGCTTTGAAGTTCTGACATTTTTCTGCAACACTTTAGTGAAGGTTAAGAATGAATTCCTACTCGACTGTGGCATTTTCATCGTATCATAGAGTGTCGGCACAGTCCTCCTCTCCCTCCTGGTCTCCATTATAACTAAAATTGGGCACAATTTGACTCCAGTGACAGTAACCCAGGATTCACTATCCAGTACCTCACTTTACACAATCATCTGTGCAAAATGTCAGAGCAGTGTCACCACTGTTGGCTGTTCAGCCTCCGCACAGGGAGTTCAGAGCCTCTCTGTCCCCTTTCACTAGCCGTCCGTCCTCCGTCCTCACACTCCACTCGTATTGACATCTGCTTTAGGAGGACAACAAGGCCATTAACTCGGGGGACAGGGGAAGGAAGGGAACAGAGGGTCAGAACAGAGAGTACAGCCGAGGAAGGCATGAACAAGGTGAGAGGGAAAGAAGAGGAAGAGAGTTGAAAGTGTCACAGAGAGAGAAATTGTGGATAGTGCGGATTTTAAAAAAACACAGAGGAGCAGAAATTGAGTGTGAGCAGGAAATAGTGAAAAAAGGGTCACTGGAGATGCAGAGAAAATTTGAAAACAGCTAAGAATATTGAACCAGAAACAAAGATATTCCTGAGGGACTAAAATCCAATATCACCAGGCTCTAAAGGAGTGCAGTACAAATTACTAATCCCTTGGAAAAGAGAGCATTACATATCAGAAAACAAAATAGAGAAAGCAATTGAAAACATTTCCTTTTGGGATTTTTGGAATAAAGGCAACATAAGAAAAACTGAGGGTTAAGCAAACAATTCACAATGCAAATTTAAACCTTAACCATTCATAAGCAATGGTTCAAGTTCGTGTAAAGCAATAATAAATATGTGTTCTGAATTTGTCACACATCAGTTAAACATGTAATTAACCACCCAGCCAAAAAAGTTGACATGTGCATAAAATTCGGTTCCAAAACATTGGAAAAATAAGCAGTACTCTCTGCTCTGAAATAATGGGGGTGTTGTCACTGAAGGCGCTGAAGGCGCTGAAAGCACGACCCAACTAA
This sequence comes from Scomber scombrus, assembly GCF_963691925.1. Classification (NCBI taxonomy): domain Eukaryota; kingdom Metazoa; phylum Chordata; class Actinopteri; order Scombriformes; family Scombridae; genus Scomber; species Scomber scombrus. The sequence goes on from NC_084980.1 coordinate 21,729,719, forward strand.
ACAGCCTCTGAGGTCACAACACTTATACCAAACCCTACATAAATACACTATTTAAAGTAGGCACTGTTTGTAGGTGTAAGGTAGCAACATGGAGGATATTTTAAAAGAAAAGAAATGTTTGGAGCCACTGTTTAATTCAGCACATTTTTGTAGGTTAATGCAGATTTGTTTCAGTAAAAATTTACCTAAAATGACCATTAAACAAGCGATTCATCACCAGTCACTGTTATGTTACATTGTCGGTTGTTGGACGTGGCCGTCACCCTGGGAGCAATTGCCTCTCACACTGTGCTTTTTGGTGAAGTGCTGCCCAACAAGTGCTCTCCCTCTGCCGTTGACTCTCGCCGTCCTCCCAGCCAAACAGCCACTGCTGAAGCCAAAGCCGCTGTTGGCTCCACCCATCAACAGGCGTCTCAGTTGGGTTTTAATTAACTAAAATGACACCATTCACCAGTAACAGTGGATTAGCTAAAGTGAATCCAAGTTGTCTCCAATTAAAGTTTGTAAAACTGCTACAACTTTGTGCCATAAAATCCTGTGGACTTGACTGTCCAGTAATGCTAATATGCATACACTGCATAAAGCTCTCCAAAAACGGTTTGTTTCCCAAAAATCTGAAGACAATAACTCCACAAATTCTCATAAGTCCTTGTAGTATGCTGATGATGTGGTTGTGTTGTCTCATGAAGCAGGACTTAAAGAAGTTTGATGTTATTCTATATTTTTCTTATTGTCAGCGAATCCCAAGTAAAGACCAAAACCTGACAATGTTAGTCCTTCTCTCAGTACTTTAAGCCTCTCTCTCTCTCTCTCTCTCTCTCTCTCTCTCTCTCTCTCTCTCTCTCTCTCTCTCTCTCTCTCTCTCTCTCTCTCTCTCTCTTTCTCTCTCTCTCTCTCTCTCTCTCTCTCTCTCTCTCTCTCTGCCCCTAGTTCACTAGTACCCACTGAAGAAGTAAAAATCTGAGTAATATATATCCCTAAATAAAAAATGCAAATAAAACAGAATACTGAAACTAAGTACAACACAGAATCTAAGCCCATGAACTTGAGAACACTGAAAGCGTACACTATTTTAAACTGAGACAAAGTGTAGACCTTATCCTTTAGCAATGCCGAAATGAATGTTTTATAGAAACATGTTCTGTGCTGAATACAATACCACAACATGTTACCCAAGCTTTGAACAAGTTATTCAAGCATTCATGACCCTGTCAGAAAAAAAACCATTCCTCTTTTAATGTCGAAACACAGCAGTACTGCAGGGCTGGAAATGTCTCCTGCTACTACTGCTTTGAAAAATCTCCTCAGTGTTACCTTAAGTAGGTTTAATGTGTGATTTCACAACACATACCATAGACCCTTTTAACTGAATTACATTCCTACAATCCCACTTCATGTTCGACAGCAGGTTGAACAGTGTGACCCAAAATTGACACTGTATATTACAATAAGGTACATAATACATATCAGTACAAAACTGCATTGAATTAAATATCTATACTATATGTGTGTGAAAACATCTGACACCTAAAGGAGAATTATTTTAAATTTTTTTATTCAAAGAATTATGATGTAAATGCACCTGCAAATTTCACTTCAGGCAACATTTTTACAGTATATTATATATTTTGTGTTATGTTCACTATTTCATTTATAATTTAGCATTTATTTGAACCCTCACTTACCCAACAAAAATCAATTTTTTCACAGTTTTCAGCTTTACTGAGGCACTGTGATGCTTTTCACTCAGGACCACACTTTACTAGAGGGTTACTAGAGGAAGTCAGGGCTCCACCAAAGTCTTTAGGATTAATTCTCTGAGGACTGGACCTGGGCCAAAGTGGTGTCATCCTTATAACTCCACTGCTAGTGTGGCTAAAAACAGATGCGCAATTCTTATCATAAGCAAAGTAGTTTTAACTAAAAAGGGAGCAAAACGTTGATTGTTTCAAGTAATTAGAGGCAAAACTGCTTAAGCCCGCTTCTTTTTGACTTGACGTCATCCAAACAAGAAGTGGAGGGTCTGCGCATCAACAGGCATTTTTTTTCTGTCCAAAGACTAATGTTCTTTTCACCAGTTATTAATAGCTTTTCCATGCTAGTACAGAAGTAAACAAAACTAGACTTAAAGAAAGCAAATTGTCTTTTTCATAATGCAGGTTGTGGAGGTCACCCGCAATGCTTCACGTTGCCTCACGGCAGAATTAAGAAACGCCTCAGCAAGCCTACACAGCTGCAATGCTCATTCCCATCATTAAAATAAATTGCTGTGCTCTGTGGTCTGTGTAAAAAGAAGAAAAAATTACCAAAAAAAGAAAGGCCTGTTTTCACCCCGCGGCTCTGCTCAGGATTTTGTCATTGTTTTGTCCCAAAGGCTCCTCAGCTGCTTCAGAGACACAATGTGTTGTTGCTTTATACAAAACTTGCCCGTGGGCAGAGGCAGTGTCTTGTCTCGAGGCCTGTTGTTGTACGAAGTAATCAGCTAATAATGAACAGCCATTTGCATCAGACTGTATCTACTCATTTTTACCAAGAGAAGGAAAATCGCATATCTGATGCAGAGAGGGAGGGAGAGAGGCGATGTGGGGGAGTCTGCTGTTCATGTTTCTGGAGCTGAGATCAATTTTAAAAGAGCACATCTAGTGAAGAGACTGTTCTTTAAAATAGCTTTGTGTTTGTGTGTGGCGCCTGTGCCGACCCAACGATATATAACTGAAGCTCTGCTCAAGAGGCAATTTCTTTGAGGCAAAATAGAAAAGAGAAAAAGAGATTGAGAGAGATAAATGGTTGATATAAAGCCCACCCTAAGTGAGGAAAGAGACTTGCTCCTCATAAATTCTGTCTGAAGTTACTTGGATATATATATGTATGTATGAATCTCTCCAGAACACACTGACCTGCCTGAAAGAACAGAAGGTACAGTTCTGGTCAGTCTTGATAATTATAAATTGATTTATATTGCCCTCTCAGAAACTGTGTAACAAAGCGGCAAATAAAATCAGACACTAAAAGGGTAAAAATCATTGTACTACTGCTCCATAGAACAAAAGGTAACAATTAGGAATTGATTGTGAGGTTGAAGGAACTAACCATTGATTTCGTGATTTTCAAGTCGAAAAATGTCTAGACAGATAAAAACACAACCTCTTTTAAATCAATAAAGAAGTCCTAAAAACATTTAAATCAGCAAAAAAAACTAAAAACTTTTTTGGCCCATTGTTGTCAGTTGAACAAGCTGTAAGCATTACACATAGACATTTGATTGTTAATGTAAAGATAGTGCAGTGTATAAAAGGAGAAATAATAAGATAATTTAAAATAAGTTATAGCAATGAATATGGTATAGATATTGGTTTTAACAGGTGATTTTAAAAGAGGAGACATATTTAGATCAGGCAGATTTCTAGAGGAGCTGAAGGGTCTTTTAAGTAAAAAGTTGGAGTCAGGATTTACTGACCGTGTCTGAATGAACATCACTTTCCAAATGCATGAGCTGTCCATCATGGGACCTGGGACTCCTGTGAACATCTAGTAAAACAGCATTTAAATATTTTCTGATCATTTAATAATAATTCAGCTCATTTTACTGTTAAGATGATTTCCTTGCAGAGTAAAGATCAACTTTGCACAATGGTATTGAGTTAAAATCTGTTAAGTCTTTTTGACAGGTGTCATATCACATTTGTGCAGCTGCAGAGACATCATAAAGCACACTTCGACTAAACCAGTCGTCAGTGTGGATTTTCTCACACACGTGGACAGCTCCCCTGATGTGAATGTCAAGTGCGAGTTATTGAACGGAGTCGGAGGTAGAGGAGTTTCTCACTGATCCCAGGCAGTTCTCCACTGCTCCTTAGCCTCTGGCGCTCGGCAGGTAAAGCACAACAAGCTCCAGCTCAGTCAGACTTATGGGATTATTTACTTAGACCCCTCTCAGAGTGTCTGACTTAATTTCTCAAACACCCTTCATTTCCCAGTGCCGGTAGCACCGCACCATCCTAGCATGTCAGTCCCAATCACTCCCGCCTCACTTGTCACAGGTTTTTGTTGGAGAGAGCAAGAAAAAGAAGGATTTTCTTTTTTCTTGTTTGTCAGCCAGCGCAAATACAATTTATTATGTTTCATTTTTCAAGAAAACTGAGGCAATAGGGACTAAAAGAGACTCAGTAAAAGGCCAGGCAACGTCGAGCCAGACCTCCTGACACCTTTGTTTGCTGTCTTTGAGTAAAAGGCTGTGTTTTTCTGCTTTAACAAAACAAGTAAATTGCATTCTCTCTGTCCTCCGGCTCTGGATGTGATTTGTCGCCTGCCAAAGCAGCTTCACACCGTGCCTTATCTCTCTTTTAAATTGGCCACACAATAACAGCACCCTCTCTGCAAAGTTAGATATATATACATATATAAAGTTATCCCATTATAATTGTCATAAAGAAACATATTGCCTATTGTAGACCATGAACTTTGTGGACCTTGTCGTTCCCTGTGTGTCTCCACCTCCAGATATGTGCTTTTGAAATTTTAGTTATCAGGTCAGCAGATCCCACCCCCTTTATTTATTCCAGCAAGCTTTTTTGCTCCAGGACATTCAGCACTCAACTGGGAATGTGGCGTATGTGTGTGCATAAATGTATGTGTGCTTGCATTTGTGTGTCTACTGCTAGAGTGGCAAATGGCTAATGAATAATGCAGGGTAATAGTGATGTGTTGACAGCTCTGACGGCTGAGAGCTGCCGAGCTGTGTATCAGTGATAATGTGCCATTTCCCTTCTGTGCTCCTCCACTCCCTTATTACAACAAATTGCATTTTTTGTAATTTCACCTCCCCACAACCCCAGTGTGTGTGTATGTGTTTGTGTATGCTAGTTTTTTTGGGCAGCCCAAACAATTGCCAAACTAATGCTGCATTTGTGGCTTCAAACATACATTTTAGTGCAATAATGTCTGAAACTCTTTGTTTGGTTTTCCGATTAGTTTCTAAATCTAAATTAATTTCAGCTTGTTCCTCCCTTTTTCAGTCACAGTTTGACTTTGGTTTGGTCACAAATGATTATGGTGTACTTAAGTAATGTCACCATTTTAAAATAAAACTTCAACAAACATCCATTTCTTGTGTGTTTATAGCCAATCAGGATACTACTGAGGATACTAACGTTGTTGTGTCTTTGCTATTTCTATCTGGAAATGTATGAGTTTTAGTTCCCTGAAGTGCAGTTTACATTTTATGATCGGCAGTTAAACATTTTGAGTTTAAAAGGGACTTTAAAGGTCTTACATGAAATATCATTATTTTGAAGCCAAGAGAGACAAGTCACATTATCAGCACTGTGAGACCCCAGCAGTTTACATTGAATGACCACTGTTTGTACAGACAATCAAGACGTCCTGTTATGGTTTAATACCTCTAAAGTGGAAGTTGTGCCGACTGACCTTTCTGGGCATTTAGCAACGTGTAATGTGTCGTTACCAGAAATGAGCCTGTTAGCTATTCAGCTAAGATTTATGTACACATTGTGCCTGCAGCAGCTTTATACATCCTATATGACCAGATTAACAACTTAATAAGCTACATGTTTTGAAATGGTCTAACCAGCACCCAGTCATGTCACACGTTCTAGCAACGTGTAATTGACACATTAAACCTGATATACTCTCATACAGATCCACTCTTGACTAGGGACTGATGTTTGCCGGGTTATATCATTTATATTACATACACTGCTTGACAGAGTTATACAGCTATAATTACAGAATAAGCTAAAAGCATTAATCAACTCTTTTCAGACAATGAATATGAAACATTGTGGAATCCATCTATCTGTTAAAGTGGCTTCTGTCATTCAGACAGAGGTGACTTTTACCGTAATGACAGGACATTTATGGAAATGGTCAATGCATGTCTGATATTTGTCTACTGGTGCATGAGAGGTGGCAGAGAGAACAGTGAGTTAAACAGAGGAAGATATATTTTTTGTCCTTTCACTGGCAGCAGCACTGATTAATGTGATTTTGCTGTTGAAGCCTTAATTAATGACCACAATGAGTGTGGTCCACTGCTTCAGACAGTTAATGCACCGATTCATCCTCACATAAATGTAGTAATTTACCGTTATTTGAGAACAAAGTCTATTCTGTTTGATATTCAACAGTGCATACGTGTTGATTGACAGGTCTTTAAGTTGGGACTCATTTAATACCTATTAGCTCTCATGCTGTGCGTAAAGGGTTATGCTGGAAGTTCATTTATTCATCCTGCAGATGGCATAGATGAAAATTGAAACTATGGGGAGAGTGGTGGTCTGATTGTTATTGGGGTGTACAAGGTTGCGTCCCCATTAAACAAAGGGGAAAATATTTTTCAGACTGATCTGAGGGGATGAGAAGAATCTCCTCAATAACTTGAATATGGCTCTTTCACAGTGTTTCATCATTAATGTCTTTGTGCATAAGAGATAAAAGGTTATTGTGCCGTAAGTGATGCGGAACTGTTACTTACCCCACATAGTAAGATTGCCATTGAGACTCAGATTTACTGAAAGGGAGTGTGTGGAAGCAGTGCCAAACTTTTTAGCCTATATATTTATAATTTAAATAGAATAAGCTTTACACATGTTCACATTCATTTAAATGCATTATCTATTATTTATTGGATATCAAATGCTAGTTTTAAACAAAATGTCCTCTGTGATGGGAAACATATTGTGTAAACTAAGTTAAAGCATTATTGTGAACATTTTCATCAGACAATAGTAGATATTAAACAATTTTGAATGTCCAATAAAGCCGGTTTTAGAAGACATGGAGATATTTTTCGTCATTATCATAGTTTTAAGGTGAATAAGACAAGACAGTACAAGGGTTTGGGCAACCGGTCTAAAGAAATCCATCCCTAAATTCTCCAACCTGTGTAGGCAAGATAATGTCAACACAGTCAATCTGAAGACTTAATTAAGAAGGTAAATACCAAACTGAACAGGTCTAACAGGGCAGGATTTACTCGTAGAAGTGGGAGCTGATACTGGAGTGCAGGAGTCAAGGACTCTCCTTTCAGAACGCTGCTCATTTGCGTTCGTTACTGCACCTGAACAGATAGGGCCAATCAAATGTCAATGGAAAGTATTTTTACATTTATTCATTGTTGAAATCCTGTTTCATCATTACTTGATATGCAGGGTTTAATGCAATACTGCTGCTGACTGATCCAACTGTGTCTCATTTCTGCTATCAGCTGTGAACTCCCTAAAAAGTCAATGACATTTTTAACAATGCACTCAAAACTGCGAAACACTTACAGCCAAATCACATGATAATTGAGTGTCTATACTGCACCCATATATGTAGAGGTGACAAATGAATACAGTGCATAATCAAATTCAGAATAGCACATACTGGTATAAAAACTGATAGCTTATTCAATATCTGTGGTCTAAAAAAAACAATTTTGCTTCATTTCATAAATTATATTAATTGGAGACACCCACACAGTCTGTCTCTCAGTTCACCAAGGAGTTACCTCTACAGGAGTTCACATTTTGCCTCAGTAAAGAGTTGTTGATATGCCTTTTGTGTTTCCCATTATTGGTGCTGTCTCATATCCCCCTGTGTCAACATGTGTACCATCAAAAGAAAGTTAACACACTATTTGAAATGAAAATGTAACATCACAACACTAAGAACCTGGAAATTGCTGCAACACGTCAGCACTTGCTGTTTAAGCTTAGCACAGATCTTACAGGTGTTAATGATGTTTACACTAATATGTTGATTACTTTACCAGGAATCTATATAGCATACCTCATCTTTCATCATTGCAGCTTTTCACCCCTAATGGAGGGAAACAGAAAGCAAATATAACATAATTATGTAGATGACCTTTTTCACAGTGTGACAGGAGGAATATATGGAAAATAAAAATGTAAGAAATGTCACATATGTAACTGGGAAGGTGTGGATGTTGATATATTAATAGTTTGGTGTGAGATGTGGACATCCGTTAAAGAAATACAAAAAATCAATTAGACCCAAAATGACCCTTTTCAAAAAGCCGTATGTTCTTCAAAGTCAGGATAAAATACTTCAGAAAATACAAGATAACGGAGCTTTAAGTATGTCTGGAGTAGGCCATGATTCATCCAAGTGCTTTGAACATGGATCTGAACTAGCAACCAAAAAGTGAACAGATAAATTCTGACTATTGTACATCACACAACACCAAAATTATCCCACAGCATCCAAAACTCTCTCCAAATAATAAAGTTTTCTATACCTGCTTTATTGTGGGTTTGGGCAAGAGCCTGTGTAAATGTGGTTGTTGAACTAAAAGCACACTAATTATATCATTTGGACTTTGGATGATTTTCTTTTATAAGGTTGAGGTTTGACTCTTGCTAACAAATACACATAACTACACTGATCAGAGTTAATGTATTGATTTAATACTTTAATAATGGAACTAACATTAAATCAATAAAAAAAGAGCACTGACAGTAATTGCTAAAACCCAACCAATGATTTTCCTCATAATCAGTACACATAATCTACTCTAATGGATGTGCAATGCTTGATCTGTCATCCGCTGACCTATTTAAAAATACAGAGACACATTCATTGTAATGGGCCACTGACTATTTTTGGCTGGCAGGAGACTGTTGAGTCAGCATCAATTAGGTCACTTTTAGTTACTGTCTCCAAGTCTGAACTGATGCACAAACAAAACAGTGACAAAACTGCTTTTCAGTTTATATAAGGAGTTGATAAGTTTCGCTCTCAAGAAGCTAACATTTCAAAAACAAAATAAGCAGTTCAGTACCTTCCACATGAAGATTTTCCTTTTCCTGCTCCTTTTAGCAGGAATGTCACCCTGACGCTCCATCAGCAGAAAAAACAAACAAACAAGCAAAACAACAAACGACACATTTTAGAGAGGAAGATTTATTTCCTCTGACATAAGAAAAAGAGAAGCTGAATAACAACAACAAAAAGGTGTTAGTTGTAGAAATATTTATGTTAATAGTTTGTCAAAATGCTGTTTTAATTAATCAAAGTAGGGTTTTAGTGCATGTTGAGATAGTCTTGACAAGTCTATTATTATGTGCATGGAGATGAAATAAGCAAAATATTGCAAGGGAAACATGTCTCAATCAAGCAAAGGATTAGTTCATTTAATGCAATTAGTTTTTAGTTTCTGAGAGCCTCAGGTGTCAAATAAGCTGCCGTTATGAGCGCCTCCAACAACATAAGTTTCTGTGGGAGACATGCAAACAAAATAACGTGAGTAAAATTGATTCATTACCAATTCTAGTCATTTCAGTTTGTGCAGCTGAGGGAAAATGGCAAAACTCTGACTGTGAGACAGACACACTGCCTGTCTGTAAATAGCCCTTCTTTGTATTAGCCTTCGATGTGACATTGTCAAGTCGCTGCTGACAAACATGATGTTGAGGAGCTTAGAATTGCAGAGCTTTTCAAACAGATCCTCACTGTCGCTTTCATTAATCACATCAATCAAGAGGGTTCTGTCACTTCTTTTTTCCTGAATGAATCTTACTGAATTATCCTCCAGGAGAACACAGTCACTCGGCTTTTTATCTTTAATCTTATTTGTAGTTTCTGGTCCTCTGCCAGGTGTTTCAGCATCTTTTTTTTCAGTAAGAAGCACAAGCTGTTGTTTAAAAAATAGCTAAAGTTTGCAGCCTCATCTGGAAAGTGAATGTAAATGAATGCTGTTTGTAGGAAAAGCAGGTCCACAGAAATCCACTGTAGTACCAACAAAGTTCTCCCTCAGGATAGGCCTTACATGAACGCTATAAATTACTTTTATTTTTAAATAATTTAATTATACAAGCTCAGATTAGTTGTGAGTTTAAAAATATATATTTTCCTGTTCACTGTTGTTCCATGTCCTTTACTTTCTTTGATAACACTTGACAACAGTTACTTTGTTTACTTGTAAAAGCATCCCTTACATACATAGGCTGTTGATCTTAGCTTACCCTTATCACACAAAACAGCAAAAACATCTGAAGTTAAACAGTTTTCACAGATTCAAAAAGCTGAAGACACAATCCCCAAAACCAAAGTCGAATATCTTCTTTTAACCACGAAGTTACGCTGTATGTCCACTACAGGAGGAACCACCAGAAAGCAGCACATACACTCTATGAGCAGTCCACTTACATTGCGTGTCCTGTGTAGCCAAAGTCTTGTTCCATCCAAGATGATTAACTACATTTAAGGATGGTAATAGTGGTAAAGTGGTCAGTAAGGTGGTCATTTTGCTATTATCAGAAAATCCACAGGTTCGGTTCTTTCAGCAGATTTAGTCTCAGACATGTAAACAGCTTTCAAAGTATCCTTGAACAAAACGCTGCTCTCAGTGTTTACCAGTAGTGAAACATGAAAGATACAAAATGTGAATGTTTTTCCTCTGTTCAAGTCTGACCTCCTTGCATGTAATGATGTTTGCGTAATAATTTGCAGTTTTTTAAAGGAGATCACTTCAAGCCACAGATTTTTTTTTTTTTTTTTTTTTTTAACATTTTCTCTTTGTGAACAACCCAAAAACATGTCTGAATACTTGATTTGTGATTTTTTCAATTTTTGCAATAAATGACTTGTGGATTAATTATTTGGATCATCAAAATAGTTGTTGATTGATTAATCTAATCTTTAGAGCTCTGACTGAGACTATCATTGGCTTCTTAAAATAATACACTAATTGTGCATCATTCGAAAGCTGAATTCTTAAACTCAAATCGACATATCTCAGGCATGTTTTTAGACCATACTTAAGCAGCGTTGTTCTAAAAACAATACACTACTGAAACTGAAAGGGTGCTTTAAAAATCTTTGTTTTAATTTGTTTTAGGTTTTTTTCAACCTCTTGTGTCCATATTGGTAAGAAAATGTCTTTATTTTAAGAAAACATCCAGTATTATGGACTCATAAGCCTGTAAAATGAGAATGTACAACATTTACAGTATAGGTTATAATTTCCAAACCTTAGTTGGACTGCTGCACACCTGACCTTACAAATTAGAGCCCTCGGCTTTATAAGGTTGCCTTAATTTAAGGTCAAAATTTTAAACTCCAATGCAAATTTTTCGACAACTCTGTAATACAAATCCACAAGGATCCCTCACAGTTTGTCTTCACAAAACCGCTATTTTTATTTTTATTTTTTCCCAGTAAACTAAACATCGTTATCCTCCCCCACAACCTCCCTGTCTCTCTTTGCCTTCAATGTATCATAATTGCCTGTAATTATAATTTCATAATGGTATGTAATTTGGCAGTGATGGACATTTGACAAGAGGCTAGAATGTTGTGTCCTCTCCACCAACACACAACTGACAACTGATATTTCTAAGTAATATGAAGGTAAAACTATCTTTAAAAGAGGCATGGCAAATAGGGCAGCATTACATAAAAAGACAAAGACAACCAGCACTCACTGGACTATGACTTGAAATTAACCTTTAGTCATCATTCAGACCTGCTTCCATGACAACTTCTTTTATACAACAACAGGATAATAGAAAATAATTGAAATTATTTATATGACAAAATAAAATTTATGTCGAGAGACTTTTATGGAAATGAAATGTTTTTACAGAGCCGGTTTCAGGCTGTTACAGAGCAGATATAAAGGTGGCAATGGACCCCATTTCTTTTCTTTGTGATTTTATTTGTCACCAGGTGTGATAACACCAGAAAAGTGACAAAAATAATATATTTGACAAATTCAGTATGCATGCAGAAAACACTTTCCATTTTGTCTAACAATGAAATACACACTTTAGATGTTTTTTTAAATTTTATTTTATTTTATGTTTTAAGTATTATTATTACCTGGACCTGTGAGGAATGATATCTCATTCTGCCTTATGTATATTCTTACACCGTATGTATACACTTGAACTTGAAAAATAGACTCTACTCAAAGCTGCAAGACAATGGAATATATTGTGAATGTTGAAACAGTTTTAGAGAAAAGTTAGAAAACAAAGCAAAACTTATTTTTGCATTCATGTTTTGAAGTTTAATTGCCAATGGTATTCAGTTGTTGCAGTTTAATCTGTGACAGTCCACATATTGTACATTTTCCTGTCAGGATTTCTTTTGTTTTCTTTTTTACTAACAGTAAAAACAGTATATGATAATGATTCATGTATAGTATATACTGTGCACAACTAGTAAAAAGTATGGAAGTTTTTGATGACCGCTGTCCAAGGTGCTGATTCTGAAACATCAAAGCATTTCAACAATAATTGGCAGTAGTCATGCTGTTAAATCTGGCAGGATGAATCGCAGCTGATAGGATTTGTCTTTATAAACATCGTTATTTTAGGAAGCATGCCTGTAATTAATTCAGTTTTTTTCCTGTAAAAACCTGTTTCAGTCTGCCTCTGGTATTTTCATCTCTATATTGATACTGTATCCCACTGAGGTGTCGTTATTTTACCCATCATTATCTGTACCATGCGGTGCACTCTGTTTAATTCATACAAAGCTTAGGGCCCCTTGTAGTATTTTGCATTGCTAAAAAGTAGAACCCCCTGGGAGTGCGGAGCCCCCTGCCTTGCGGAGTCTGCCGGTGTACCTTTATGACCCACTTTGACGTTACTTGTCTTGTTATGACAAAACTCTGAGTGCAGATGTGTTTCTCAACTGTGCTATATTTTGAAAATGATCAAAGCTTACATTTTTCAGCTTTGATAGGTCAAAACCAATGCACAACCAGTCAGATGTTGATGAAAGGATTATGCATGTTGTTAGTGATTAGCCCCCGGGGTTCCTGCATGATTCTCAGGGGGTGACATATGTTCTGATGTTGCCTTGTTGTGTTGAGCTGTTCAACAAGCCAATAAAGTGTGTTTGTTTCTCAGCCCTTGAACCTTTTTGGAATATATATTGAAGTGTGAATTTTACATGTCTCCTAAATGGATACAAGCTATTTTACTATAAATGCTCATAATTATAAATTGGTCTTTAAATGAAATAAATGCTTCATGTAAAGGTTTACAGTATAACAGACATATGATGATACATCTGAAGGACGTCTTACAGCACCGTAGATGGATTTACATTTACACTTTTGATCTTATCCACAGCATCCAACAATTAGAACAGCTGTAAGAATAATTGTAATTCTCAGATCATCTGCATTTTAAGCAAAGATTTTTATACAAATTAATATTACAATAAAATATGTCTTTGTGTGTTTGCAGGATCCAGTCCGGCTCCTACCTCAGCACCGGCTGGTTCACGCTCATCCTCGCAATGGACATGTGCAAAGAGATCCATATCTATGGCATGATAAATGACACCTACTGCAAGTAAGACACCAGCTATCACCTTCCCTCCTCCACACTTGGATGAAAAATGCACGTGTTCCCACAAAACTTAGAAAACTAAATTCACATTCACAGCAGTGCCGGCCAATCGCATGCCTCCCATATCTGTGGACTGCCGTGTTGGAATACATTTCCAATGCCTCAGTTTGAATTTAATGGCTGAATTTCTATGCTGAAATCCATATTGGGTTCTCTGTGGTGTGAATACCATTATGTTTCCCTTCCTAGAATACCCAGCAGGCTGCAGAGTCTCCATTTCTGCAGGTGGCTGGACTGCAGCACCCAATTCTCCTTCTGCTTAAAGTTTTATTTGTATATCAGCTTGTCGTCTTCTCTCTGACTCTTGGGTGAGTGATTACTGTCTGACTGCGAGGCCATAGGAGGGATGACAAACAAGATGCTTTTGCTCTGGGCATGGCTGCTCAGTCTCAAGTCATCTCAGCCTTGATGGAACTTGGCTCCCCCTATTCGGTCCGTGTGTGTCTCCCCTTCGCTCTCACAGCTCAACCTGAGCTCCCTCTATCTCCTGAATCAAACACTTTTACCTAATGCATGGTGAAAATCCTGTCTTTTATCCTCTCCATGTTCCCCATGCACAGCAGGAGTTAAAATAAAAACAGCTGCAGACCAGGGTTGCTGGATTCATTTCAGAAGTGCGGGGCCCAAGAAGTCTGTGTCTGTCTGTGTGTCTGTCAGAGACTCTTGCAAAACTTTTGCGGGGTAACTATGGTTTGCTTGCACTGCGGGGTTACAAAGACAAAGCAGCTAACTAGTACACATGGGATTAGATCAAGCGGCAACAACCACAGCTTGAAAATGAAGCCAATGTGGAAGTCTCTTCAAATTCAGTGTCCCTGATGGTCACTACGTGCTTGACCCAAAAAATCCCTAGTTCCAAAAAACTTCAACTTCTCTTATTAAATTAAATCATTTACGACATTATATAGTAGTTATGGTCTCCATCTCTAAATTTGGGCCCTCTAATAAGTGTGCTGGTGGTCATTTTGGAAATGATTGCTCCATCAGTAAGATATAAAGACGAACCGTAGCTTTAATATCTGCTGTGAGGGCATTGATTGACAGCTGTGACTGACAGATAACTCCCCGGCTCCAGCACTCATACTGAGTCAGACGATTGTTGCAATATTTTGGCAAGTTTAATGTTACTTGCTGTGTTGGTTAGTGAATGTTTGCACAAGTCTGCAACGCTTGTTGTAAGTAAGCTAGAGTTAGCTTTGATCCAAGATAGTCTGATATGTCTTGGCTCCAAACGGAAAAGATGGCGCTCACTGTAAGCAGCAACTCTGGGCTTCAAACTGGCTCCACTGCAAACCAATGGATTAGATACAAGCTTTTTTGTCAATTACCCAAAACTACACGTTAACAGGACAGTAACACTTCTACAGCTGGGTAACAGCAAGCAGGCAAAGAATGTTAATGTTGTCCTTGTTTTGTAAGTAGCCATGCCCCAAATCCATACTTAACGATCAGAAAAACATTTCCTACTGTTTCACATCGCAAATTATCAACAGGCCACGCTGTTGTGAAAATCAGTCATTCATAGCCTTTAACAGCCTAAATATACTTTGGTAGTACCTTGATTGCCTGTATTCAAAAAAGAAATGCTTTGGACCTGTCATTTTAATGCGATATCATGAATTAACCAATTTACATTAACTTTCAAAGCGTGTGTGTTGACCGGCTGGTTGCCCGCACGTGCCAAATGGGTTTCACCTATGGGCATCAGTGTCCAATTAAGAAACAGTAATTTGACTTAGAAAATATTTTTCCTGTTTTGTCTTTGTCTGCAGGGACACAGTGATTCATGACTTAAAAAGAATGTGGGAGGAGGGTAACGTTGGGGTGCCAATGGCCCCTTGGACCTCCTACTTCTAGCTCCTTTGCCCCAGACACATGACAGTGAGGATAATTAAACCGGCAGAGAGGATTTTATAATTCACTGAGGCGGTTAAGGGGCGGTGTTCTTTCCCTGCAATTTAGTGTCATACAAAGTACTGTTGGCAGCAGGCTTGCTCTAGTACAACAGGAAGAAGTAATGTTTTGTGTGATGATGTTTTGAAGCCTTAGCCAGAATTGACCTCAGCAGTTGTGTTGTAATAGAACCTCAACAGGTGCTGCAGAGAGGCTGAAATTGAATTTATTTGTTAACGCTAGTGTGCACCACTGTGTGACACAGAGAAAAGAGGCAGTGATTGGACTGTGTTAAGCTGGCAGACAGCCACAGCAGCTTTTTCACTGTGGACTCACTGGCTGGCTGTTGTGATGGCTGTTTCTCTTCTATCTGTGTTCATTCTCCCAATGAAATGGTTACACAAGCCATACTCTCATAAAGCTGTCATTTACTATTAGAAACCAAGAGTACCATGACTCTGTTCAACTGCTGCGTATTTTCTGTCCTTCTGTTTACTAATCATAAACATAAACATAAAGAAACATAGTGCAAACATAGTGACTCACCTTGAGATGCAGGTCAAAATGGCTTAACTTACCTTCAGTGCATTACTCAGTTTTCTGGATGGTTTCACATTTATTTTTGCTCTCTCTTAAAATGAAATGTGCAGTACGTAGAATCCAGTTGCATCTAGCAGCATCTAGCAGATGCAAGGCAGAAATGTAATCTAATATTCATAAGTATGTTTTAATTAGTGTATAATCACCAGAAATATTGTCTTTTCATGACTTTAGAATGAGACATTTATATCTACAGATGGAGCGAGTCCTTTTCAACGGAGCCCGTCATGTTGCACTGCCATGTTTCTACAGTATGTCAGAACAGTCAAGCCAAACACTGGTTGTAGAGGGCCTTTTGCGTTTTTGGTGACTTTCACAGCTATTGTAGGTTCTCCTGCACACTTGAATTGATGTGTTCAGTTTGTTGCAATCTGCAACCTCACTGCTAGATACCACTAAATCCTACACACTGCACCTTTAATCTTGTCATGGTGCTTAACAAATGAATGCAATTCAGTTCAGGATATTTATTGAATGAATTTGGCCCCCAACAGCAGCTATTTTTTCAAATAATTTTGCCAGAGGCAGCATCAATTCAAGTAGTTTTATGCCATCCTGAAGGATCAGTTTAATATTTTAATAATTTGGTTATTTATTTAGCACTGACTGGAATTTAACCAAAGCTGTTTAGAAGAAAAACTATTTTTTTCAATTCAGTGGCTCTAAATTTTGTCTTACACAGAAAATTATATTTAAACTGTATACTAATACTTGGAACATAAATTAATGTATATAAAGAATTCACATTTCAGTAGTAGAACCACTTGAAACTGATTGCACAGTCAGAGCATAAAGTACATACCTGTATGTCCAGCTTGGGTAAACATCTGTGTCTGGCTGTTATGTGCACAGTATGGAATCAAAATCAAAATATGCAATTATATTATAAATACAGTGATCTTTATTTAAGTAAGTAGCCTCTTCAGATAAAAGATTTCTATTACCAGCGAGACCTGGGCAAAATGAAAGCACAAATTACACTCTATAGGGAGAAGTATGTGGACATCATTAATAATATGTTTCTTCAAAGCCTCCACTCTTCTATGAAAAAGCTTTCCACCAGATTTTGGGACGAGGCTGCAGAGATTTGATCCAATTAAGCAACAAGAGTGAATTAATGAGGTCCAACACTGATGTTGAGCAATGCATTCATGTTCATCCCAAAGATGTTGAATGGGGTTGAGGTCAGACCTACAGATTTAATGGACTGAAACAGGAAAGGGCAAAACACAAACTGTTGCCACAAAGCTGGAAGAACATTCATGTCTACATTAAAGGAAGATGGCTGGCAATGTATTATGTTCATAGATTTGATATCTTTGCTGGCATGTTGTGCTTCATATCATAACTTTTTCACTTTGTACTACTAAGTTCTTCGAGGAATTTACAATGTAATACAAAGTCAAGAACAAACTAGTGAAACACCGAAGTGGAAAGGCATCCCCATGCCTGCACAGGGGTGTCTGCTGTACACGGAACTAGTCCCTGGAGACTAGTTCCGTGGAAATAGAAAATCTCTAATCTAACAAACAAACAATTATATTTTAGACAATAATGTTCTTCAAACTTTGTGGCAACATACTACTATCCAGAGACTGTAAATGTGATCACTGTTGTTAGTCTTTGGAGCCCATTTTGACAAACTTGGGGTGAAGGAAGATGTCATTCAGTGCAGCAGTGTGGCTTACTGATGTATTTTAATTGTTTTTGCACAACAGCTGAGGTCTACGGCACAGAGGAATTAGATAAACACACAATACTTGTAAGTAGTAATTCATTGTTAGTTTGGCTCTGCACATGAGATTTATTGACAATAGGAAAAATATAGAAAATCCCCAGCCATGTCCTTTATTTTGTCCACATACTTCTGGCTATAATTTGCAATTAACATCACATATAGACATTTATAGCGTGTTAAAATATCACCTGAGAGACAGGAAATTATTTTATTTATTTTTATTTCTCTGTCTCCTCAGGACTGAAGGTTACAGAAAAGTTCCCTACCACTACTACGAGGCCGGCAGCCGGGACGAGTGTGCAGAGTACCTCCTTCATGAGAGTGCCCCCTACGGAGGGCACCGCTTCATCACAGAGAAGTCTGTGTTTGCCAAATGGGCCAAAACTCACGCCATCAAGTTTTTCAACCCACCGTGGCAGCTGTCGTGACCCTGGCTGAACCATCGTGGAAATACAACATCATTTTCATCATTATCATCATCATTGGAAAACCAGCTGAATCTCCACACTGACAGAAACTGCGTTCCTTAATTTGTGCAAATATTCTCTTTGGCACAAATTCCAATATCCATATATCCATCAAAGACGGTTGTTTGTCCAGTCCTGGTTGGTTGATATCCAGGAAGTGCTTAAGGGTGGAGCCTCCATAATCCAGGTTCCTGTTTATTTGACAATGGTCATTCAAGCAGACAGATTTCCAATATGGTTTGACCAGCCAGGACAGCACTGACATATCTCATGTTCTTGAATATTTACTTCTTAACTTGAAGAAAATGCACAGCACACAGCTCTGCACTGACTAATCGATCCGTTCGCTGCTCTGTGAGTCTGGCAAAGGACGCCTTGAAGACTAACTGAATTTTTTCTTTTTTTAAAAAGAAGGAGAAAACAACATGAAGAAGAAACAACTGTCCATCAATTTGCAGTGACCGTAGCAGCTCAGATGTCCGCAGGCGTTTGCACATCGTAAAGGCTGAATTTAAATGTTCTGGACTGTAGTTGGAGGAGAGCTCCGCCACTGCAGAAACAAGTCACGTTGCTGTGAACTTCAGACGAGCTCAGCTGCTCTGTTTCCTCTGCGTGTCTGTCTTCTGTCAGGCTCTAATTAATCTATAGTGGGTATCATTCAGGCCTTCATCTCTGACTGAGGGGGTATTGAAAGCAGATGCTTTGTCAGTTTCAATTGACTGTGCTCCATCTAAAGAAGCTTCAACAAACAAGGTCATTTGAAAAAGAAATCACAAGCAAGCAAAATTCTATATTTCAGTTAGTCAAAGGTAAATCAGAAGTGTAGATGTGAATCTGTTTAAAAAAAAAAAATCATTATGCTTTGTTGTTTAATTGTGTTCTTTCACACAATTTGAAGATGTCAGCTTTTTTTCGTTACTAATGCTGTGAAACGGAGTTGTAAGAGACACATTTTGGTGTTGGCTTGATGTGCGGATGAGTTGCTAATTTATTCTGCAGAGATAAGTTCCTAACGCTCTTTAACAGTGTGCCATTGACAATGTGAGCCTCACAGCACATCGAGCAATGTGCAATTAGAAACTCCATCCTTACAGAAGGAGTTAAGTCATTTGTGACCCCACAGAGGGAGAGATTTATGTGTGCAGTGAAACCGTTTGAAGTTAATTGTATTCTATTATCATTTTGTGCCTGCAATATACTCTGCAGTTCATTGTACAGTATAGAGACAGAGGAGGATGCACCGGCGCTCTCGTTCTCTGTCGCGCATATTTTTATCCAGCTTTGTGCCTCTTTGTGTACAGTATCACTGTGTGAACATGTCTACCCATTTGTCTTTGGAACAGCGTGCATGTCTCCTGGTTGGGGCCATTACATTTGAATGCACCTGTTCTAGGACAGTGCAGAATAATCAGTGAAGTGCTGAGGTGTGTTGGTTGGATGGTAGCTCTGGAGGGCTGAGACAGTCAAGCTGTGACTGTGATTTTCCCTTGAGGCTGTGATTAGTGTCCTGGTCAGAACCACGGCCCAGAGGGGAGGACTGGAAGGATTCAAAGACTTCTAATTTAGGAGACATGATGCACAGGGTCCCTGTCGACTGTAAAATACTGCAGCTGAGCTTCACAATCTCACTCCTGCCACAGTGTGCTGTTTACACACATACTTTCTCTATTTTAGACTATTTTCCTTTTAACATTAATTTGCTGATTGGCTGTCCAGTGTTCTAGGTTTAAATTACTAGCTTTTCTGGAGCTTTCAACTAAAAAGACTTACTAAAAAATAACTGGGAGAGTTTATATTTAACCGTTTTTTCTACAGTACATCACTTACTATATTTCAGAGAGAAGCAGGCCCTAACTACATATCTAAATATAACTTTGAAATGCTGTTGTAACGATGGCCATATGAATTCTTGGCATCTGAAAAAATAGACCGTTTGGTAATACACAAACCCAGAAACCTTTTTAATAACTAGACCTAGTTCTAGTGGCACTATAAGAAATCTCTGCATATAACTTGGAACACTATTAGCACCAAAAGTAGAAGTTTCTTAACATTTTTATTGATCTCACAAAATGTGTAGTCGATCTCCTGACTATTCTAAAAACAAGTGAGAAAAAGAGATTTGTGGTTACAGACTAAAGTTGATCGAGTGAGGGTTAGCAATACTGTGCATTGACAACATAACTCTACATCCATCAAATTTGTGTTTAATTATTATGAACAACAGACCCACTGATATTCTCCTTGTTTGTTACATTTTCAAGTATTTCCGTAAAATGAAGAACCAATTTGGAAACACTTGCACCTTTCAACACAGCACTGAGTTATTGCTGTACTGTGCAGCTACTGTCTAAAAACATTATTTCATCATTCACAATTAAGTAGCCAACTTAAACCTTTTAAACAAATTTGTGCTCAAAATTGTTATTTTCAGCAGTAACAAAATGATACAATACCAACTAATACAATACAAAGACCCACAATTGAGACAAGACATACTGAAAACCACAACACAAGAGCAAACACATTAAAAAACAAATAAAAAAGTAAAAAAATGTTGTAGTCATAAAAGGGGTTTGTATATACTTTTACTGTTATATGTGTTACCCCTAATTTTAAGCAAATTAGCTGTTGTTCAATTGCTTTGTTCTTATACGTCAGGAATGAACCGCAATGCACACAGTATACACCTGAAATCATAGCTTGCAAACTCCATCCTCTGGCATGTAGACCATGTGATGCAGCTCCAGAAAAACACTAGTAAGTGGACTTTAAGTTGGAATTATTTTGTCAAATAAAGTCAAGTATTAAACCAGACGTCTAGGCGCATTTTGACCTGCAAATGACCAGAATTGTGCTCACTGAGTTGTGCGTCAGAAGTACATTTAGAAGAAGCTTTGACTTTGACATTTTCTTTAGGAGTAAAATAAAATAAAAACCAGATCCTCCTTTGTTTTCCAGACAAAACACTGAGAAAGCGAGGTACCCCAGCAGTTGTCTGTCCTGTTGTCACCTTGTCAAGAGGAATGACAAGAGCATCAGCAAAATGTAAAAACGTCCTATTTTAAATTCCTCCCGGTGTCTCTCAGCGGATAGGAGATGACCGTAACACAGGCAGGGTCACGGGTCCGATTTCCTCTGGGACGACACGTGCTCAAGAGGTGTTCAGTCCTGGCACTGTGAGCAGCTGCGAATCAAAGTATCCACCGCACAGTATATGTAAAGTAGGAATATGTGACAGTATTATTTTTCCTGTTCAGAGAGCCTGATGATAAGATCTGGGCCTCAGGAAGAGTTCGAAATTGTACATCTTTCTTTTCCTGTGGGAAAACGGCCACAGATACAGAAGCGTGAATTCATGCTGTATGACATGCATGTTACATGATTAACGTACATTTTTTATACGTTTCCACTCAGCCTGTGATTGTGCAGTCATCTGGCAGCTCTCCACCAATCAGCTTTACCTCTACTGTACAGTATATCCAACATTAATTGTGAAACACTTCATGCCAAGATAAAAAAATCTACTATCCTAGGGAACGTGTTTTGTCCTCATGATCAGATTGTTAGCTTGTATTTCAGTGCATCATTTGAAGTTTTCTTTTAAATTGTTTTCTGACAACAGGAAGAAGAGCACAGTGTTCGTTCTGTTCATCTTCCACTCTCCTTATGTTGAGTTTTTTTTTTTTTTTTTCTTAATAATGGTGGCTTTTATTTTTTGTTGATGCAGTAGTTTTTTGTGCATTATTTTTGCTGCTGGTTGCATGTTGCCAACATTTTCTGCTGCTTCAGGCTGTGCACTTGGTTATTTTCTGATCAACAAACGCTCCATTGTTCTCAGCAAGAACACCCTGGAAGAATACCTATGGATGTATTATACAGTAAATTATGGAGAATACGCCCTCCTATAAGCTCCCATGAATCATCTCTGCCTCACAAGGAGGGGGTTGTAGTCACATTCGCTGTGAATAAGTAACCCAGTGGGAAAAAAAGGTGTAAGCAGAGTGGGAGGCGAATTATAATGTACAGGGTTTCATTTCGGAGATTTTATGAAATTACAAACTATATTTCCTCTAAATTCCTTCTCATTTTTAATTCTAGTTCTCTTCATTCAAGGCTTGAACAGATCATATAACCAGCCTAATGTCATTTTAGGAGCATGGTTTCCTCCATTTTCAAACCTGAGGCAGTTATATCTTTGTACCTCACTGTATATATGCAAATGAAAAAAAAAAACATACACACACGCACATATAAAAAACACTGCTCGTCCTCTGCTGCCCAGCAACAGAAGTGGCAGTGGAATGAGCTCCAAAATTCTGTTGCTGTATAACATTAAGTTAAAGTAAAATTGAAGGTCAGTTCCTTTAAAGCAGAGTTGGCTTTAGGAAAAAACAAAAAAACAACAGTCCTGATTATAATGCCTGGGTCTTGAGGTCTGTGGAGCAAAGACGTGAATTTCATCATTTCCCACTTTTTTTTTAAAGGCTATCATTATTTTGGCTCTTTTTCCTGCTGTGATCAGTGGAGGTAATTATTATCTGTTTTGTAGTTCTGATTTTAAAGAACTTTTCGTCGAAACCTCTTCAGTTCACATTGTAGCATTTACTTTTTCCTTCCTGACTGTTGTACTTGTTGCCATTTTCTCAAATGACCCAAGTGCTTTCTTACCTTGAAAAACACTTTTTTGTTCTCTTTTCCTGTGTTCACTTCTTGAGAGTATTTTTTTGTGTTGTAAAGCACTTTCCTTTTTCATTTTCAGGTCAAGTGTCCTTGTGAATTGTGTAACTTTGTATGTTTGAGTTACATAGAATGTAAAATAACACTGAGGTTGTTACAATGAAAGACTTTTTTTTGCTAACACAGCTAACACAGTCCTTTATTGGAGGTAAAGTAACATCCAAATGCTGCATGGATTATTGCAGATTACTGAAATGTAAATTTTTTTGTTTAAAAAAAGTAGTGAATATGTGTATTATTCTGTCATTTGCTGTCTACATATTAGCCAAGATAGATATTGTGAATGTTCTTATTTTTACCAACGTGGATTCTGTTGTCTGTGTCTTTTTTTCTTTGTGGGGGATTAAAGAAAATCTAAAACACGTTTATATATTTAAATTCATTTGTAAACAAAACAGTGTAAGCATCATCAGAATGTAAGAAAACCGGTGAGATGTGTTCATGTTATATAGATGAAGCCCGAGCTGAACTTGTCATCTCAAACCTGGGCTCTCATGAGATTTTTAAAACATCAGTGAAGGAGCAGAGATGTGCTGAGTTCAGACAGTTCTTGAGAGTTCAGATGGGCAGGAGAGTTTTTCTGTAATCTTTGCATAAAATAACTTCAAATAAAAAAGCCCACATTTGTGTTTTTTATGCTACAGTATTGAATAAAGTACCAAGATAGAAAATTAAAGGGGCACACCAGCATATAAGTATAATACCTCCATACATTTGGGGGATTCACAATAGATTAAATGGATGTTCAAAATCCGAGCAGCAGAGGCTATTTTGACATATGAAGTATGGGTCAACCTCCCAAGTCACTAGTTCCTACATTTCCTAATATGCATCTAGCACTTAGATGCTCCCTTCCCTCTTCTTTCAAACTGTACACCCCAGTTTTGTAACACTGGCCTTGACATTTCTTCTCTTATGTCATTCTGAAATCAAATTTTCAACAGCAGATACATTTTGTGTGGAAAATGATGCCACTGAGATTTAAAGCCGCAATGATAAGTTGCCAATTGTTAGAATTTGAGGATGTCACTATAGGCTTTGGGAAACAGTTGTTGACATGTTTCATCATTTTTTTCATCATTTTATAGACCAAAAAAACAAATTGACTAATCGAAAAAATAAATCAACACATAACGAAAATAATCTTAAATTGCAGACCTACTCAGATTACGTTTTTAGGTAAATAATATGGAAATGTTAAGAAAAGGCTAAAAAAGGTTTAAAGACTGTTGCACCCCTGACTACACCCAACATAAAAGACGGATGTGGTCAGAAGTGCTGTGACCACACCCAACAGTGATGTCACATGTTGGTGGATCATAGCTGTACACAAGTGCAGCATCGTAAGAAGTTAAACCACTCGAGGGCTGCAAAAACAAGATTTTCAGGGGTTTTTAAGTCGTATTGAAAAAATGTAGGCAGCACAAATCACTCAGATAAAGTAAGGGACAGATGCCTCTTTTGGTTACATATCAAAAGAGTATTAATATTAACTTTTTTTATATTTAACCAGAACCTCAATATTTCCTAAAGCTAGCACAAACTGAGGTCCACAGTGTTACAGTGCTGCAGAAAAACTCGAGGCATAGTTCACAGGAGAAAACACTGGCAGGAAAAATAATCAATGCAGCAATTACATTTCCCTCAGGTAACCTTGGTGACATAATCACGTTTATTTTCTCAGACTTGAAAAAGCTCCTTCAGTGCTGCAGAAGACATTGAGAAGTACACGTGCTGAGTACAACTGACCTTTATGTGTAAAATTGGTGGATGTAGTGTCTAATTATTGATTATTTATTATTGAAGTATTTCGTTGTTCAAAAGACTGGAGTGAAATTCAACCAATCAGCTTTCTTTCAAAACAACATGATCTAATTGTCTTGGCACCTATTACTACGGTGCCCACTTCTTCACTCTTGGTGGCTGCTTCATCCAATTCTTGGTTTGTAGGTACTTCTGATGGGCATGAGATTTCAGCTTACATCATCAGTTTTGAAACTCCTCCCCAGTTTTTTCAAACAGAGTTTACCCAAAGGTCATTCAGTTACTCTTCAGTTTTTCCTGTTGGGATTTTCCCACAGCTCATTCAGCTGCTGCTCAGTTACTATATTCACTACAGGCCATATCAATTGGCTGTTCAATTACTTTTCTTACTGCGTTCTCTTTTAAAAATAGTAATAATAAAAGTGTGATATATTTAATAACATACATTTTAGTTTATATTTATCAGATCATCAAACGTGCTTATTCACTCAGTAAGTGCAGAATCACATACACCTCTTCTTTTAACATTATGCCCTCAGATTTGAACAGTTCCCCTGTTAAATATGGGCTGGCTGAAATTTGATGCCAGACAGTTTCAGCTTCAGCACTAACTGAAAATGTGTTTGGCTAGGGCTCATTTCATGAATGTATAATTTCTTGGTCATTTAATATTCATTTAAATACAAATCTCTAACTATCATGCCGTTCCCAGGAGGTTGCCAAGCTTTGCCTTTCATGGTATTTATCAAAATGTTCCACAGCACAGGAAAGTAAGCCTGTTACTCCCCCTATGGCTTTAGTTTAATTATTGACAGTTGTTGTCTGCCTGAGATGACCAGCATCAACATAATGTCTCCAGCTCCTCAGGAGTGATTCAGTTATAGCAGCAGTCACGTCACTCCAAACACAAATCTGCTCTGCCGCTGAACATTATGCCAATTATATCTTATTGTGAAGCAAGGTGTCAGGCAATGTGTTCTAAGCTGACCACATCAAATCAGGAGGCTCCTCAGTCTTCTTTATAAAAAAGCCTCAGTCAGTACAATGACATGGCTGATGTATTAACTAATAACTAAATAGCTGCAAGCAGCTCCAGAGCCCATTCATTTATCAGAAGTGCTGGGTGGAGCCGTGCAGAGAGCTAGCCGCCTGAGCTACGGGAGTAATGGATATGATGTAATTTGCACAAGCCTACAACAACAGAGAAACTAATGAACCATCGGGTAAATGAAACGAAGACGTTTCAGTCTTCGTTACCTTGAAGGGAGAGAAATAACCCTCCATTTTCACTTCAGCTACCTTGACTGTGTTAGACCTCAATTAAATTCCACCCTCACCCCATATTTATTTGATTTTTTCCCTGCCTTTTTTTGTTTAGCTGGCAGCTGGCACACGTTAGTGTTTTCTGTTACGTGCACAGCTTAACTGAGCAAGGTCAATGAGACAACTGGAATCTTTTCAATTCAGTGTTTGTAAATTTGTCCTCGCACAGTGTTTGACCTCTGGAACATATTTGCAGGAGTCTGTGCTATCCAGGTCCAGATGGTACTACAATATGTAGCATTATCTTAGCTCAGGGACACTTATGCTTGTAGTTATAAAATAAAAGGGATGAATGAAGGGAATTGAACAAAATGTAGTTGAAAGAAGGTGCAAAACTGTTGAACTGTTGTCTCTCTCTTTCTGAAAACCTTTCCTGAAGCACCAGTTAATATGAATATTAAAAACACTTGATTTGTTAGCATATTATTGATGTATACAATTGTATTACATTCAGTAAAATGTGCAAAGGAAAAAAAAAAAAATCAATCTTTGGAAAAACAAAACCCAATCTGCAGTTTGATTGATGTCCATTGATGCACGTACAACATCATATAGCAAAAACTGTAACCTATAACAATAAGAACATAATACATAACATGTATGTAAACTGTATGGATTTAGGACAAAACAAATGTATCTCACATAGATTAAAGTAATCTCTCACATATCTGAACCTCACAACAGCCATATTTCCTGGTGTTGTGACCAAGAGTGAAAAGCATTGAACCCTAACATGATCTCCCATTTACAGAAATAATCAATATTTTGGGAAATATATATGCTTGCATCCTAAGAATTAGATGAGAAGATTGATACCACTCGCATGTCTTTGTGTAATATATGGACCTTTAGCAACCTTTTAACAGTAAAGAGCCATGTGAAAAATCCAGTGACTTTTGGGCCTCTCCCTTGAAGAGAAACATCAGTATTTGTTAGTCAATATGCTCTTATGTGTTCAGTGAGTCGAGTTGAGCAGCACCATGTCCAGTTGAAACTGCACCTTTTTTGAAACTAGAGGTAGATTTAGATAGAGCTAAATAAGTTTAGCTTGATTTGATTTTCTAAATTTCATTTTTCAAACCTTGTATATGTGTAATTTGTACTATTGTACAGGCAAGTACTTGCAACTAAAAATAGTTGGCAACACTGGTGCTGACATCCTCAAAATAGCCTCTTTTACACAGTCTTGTCAAAGCAGTTCTCGCTGTTCTGTATAAAAGGTATGAACACAGTATGGGGGGATATTGTTGTTCCACCATTAACCCAGCAGCAGAGGTCAGATTGCCAGTTTTCTACACAGTTAGACATCTGTGTAAAATGGACAGCTGGCATGGCGAGATTACAATCGCATACAGTTGCAGCATTACATACTTGGCAATCTACCAGATTTGTTTGGTTCAGTTCAAAAAGCAAAGCTGGTATAAAGACGTGTCCTTCACAGAAATATTGCGGGATCTCTGTATAAAAGATGTAATATATACTAACATCTGCTATTTACTACAAAGTGCAGCTGAGGCTGGTAAAGATGCCATTAGTTCTCAACGTTTTTGGTCAGAAACCAAATGATGGCACTAGATTAAAAGTCATGAAATCACAGAATCAAGAGAAACATTTCTGTTATATTTCTCTGTTTCTGTGTCAATTAGATGTTGGTATGTGTATTCTTTTCAGGCTTGCTGTTCCCACCTGTTTACATCTATTTCCCAGTCTTTATGCTAAGCTTAACTAATAGCTAGCAGACATCATTATTGATTTTCTTATCTAAATAAATGAGTACATTTCCCAAAAATATCAAGCTATTAATTTAAAAGTGATCTGGATAAAAAAAGGTTGGTTATATAGTTGAATCATAAAACTTATGTGCATACGTAAATCTGCAAAAACTGTCATATTCTTTTTATTTTGTGGAGAAAGCCTGGTGGTCAGTGTAAAAAGAGAGAGAGAGAAGATGTTCTATTCTCAAAGAATTAAGGAACAAAGACGTCCATGTTAGTGTTTGTAAGTTTATGTTATTTGTAATGCTGATTCTTTGGTTTGCTCATGTTTCAGGCTTGTACTGTAGTTGGCTGTCGTTGTCATTTCTGCCTGGCTGTTTTTTCTTCTGTAAAGCTTTATCGTTCACATCATTTTCTAGCCCATGAGCATCTGTACAAATCTCCATTTGCATCATATAACTTTTGTACATTGAATCTAAAAGCTGTTTTTAATAAATGATTGAATATATGTTACCTATTTATTTCACCAAAATCCCTCACTTATTCTGCTGTTTCACGTTTACCCCTCTTGGCACTGGGAGTACTGTATAAGTTTGTGTTAAATCTAAACACATTTTATCTTCTCGTGGGATATACCTTTAAGCTTGTCTTTTTCTCATGTTAGGTGTGTTGTTTCATATTCGTATAACAGTGTTTTGCTCTCTTTGGACTCCTAATAGTTATGTGTTTATGTGCAGTACTCCCATTACCCCATTCAGCAAATACATTATTAATTTCAGTTGTCTATTGTATTTAGTTTCACGATACCAGACAATAGACAATCGGAGACATCTGCCCTAAAGACTTTGGATAAATTGTGCAATACAGGTTTTTAAAAAATTTTTTATTCTGTAATTGTTTCCACCCAGTTTTAACAATGAAATCTGGGAGATTGTCATTAAACTCTATGAGCGAAGTGTTTAATGACTGACTTGAGAGTCTAATTTTATTATGTGACAAGACGGCCTTTACGATAGCCAAAGATGCTCATAAAATCTTTTCTTTCATGGAGTATGTTTGTGTGTGTGTGTGTGTGTGTGTGTGTGTGTGTGTGTGTGTGTGTGTGTGTGTGTGTGTGTGTGTGTGTGTGTGTGTGTGTGTGTGTGTGTGTGTCAATTGATGACAAACCCACATTAAGATTATTTCATATTTGTTAGGCTACACCTAAACTCAATGATGTTATTACCAGTATCATTGAATGTTATGTAATTACAGATACAAAGTAATACCATTTTTTATTCATTTATATTTTACTGTATATTTATTTACATGTCTCAAGTTTATGGTCAGTCTGCATTGAACTTGACTGAGAGAAATTTGTTATGAAGATAAGACACATATGATAGCGTTTTGCTCTCACTGGAGTCAAAACGGGAATAAACATGAGTTAAATCAGATATGCCAGAGTCAAGCATCTGATTGTGCACCACAAAACAATTCAGCGTAGTCATTCCAGCTATATGTGGAATACAAGTCAAGAAACATTATATCATCCTCCCCCAAGCGCTGATCTCCAGCTGTGTTACAAGACTCAAACCATGTGTTTGTTTGTTTATGCCTTTGAATGTTTGCAACTCATTTGCATGTTTCATGAGAACTGTGGATGAAATGTGTGCTGACATTGTGCTTTTTGGACTCTGTCCTGTCCACTTGGCGCAGAACTTGTGTTTGCTGCCAGATCCTGTTAATTGGTGTATTCCACTGGTTTCAAAGTGGCCAGTCAGTCCAGTATCTGTGTCCATTCTCAGTTTGTGGCAGAAATAAATGAGAGTCCATGTGGGAGTGAGAAGCGAGCCCTAATTTTCTTTCCCTTCTGCTCAGTTTTTGAATTATCTATAACATTGTGAAGTGCATGAAACATGTAGGAGTGTCATGGAAATTCAGCAATAAAAATGGTTTCACAGAAAGGAACCGTCTTTCAGAGCTTTTACACTCACTTGTGCACAAGAGAGTCCATCAGTTTATGTAGACTAATGGACACTGAAAAAAGTTAAGCATTTCCATTTTATATCCGATGTTACAGCCGCAGAATGGTAGTTTAGAATAGCAGAAAATATGTGTGTTAAGTACGATCAGGAGATTCTCAAGTGGCCCGAGTCTCATGTTGTTGTTTTCCTATAGAATGTAACATTTGTGTTGAACTCTACTTTATGTAGGAGTTTTCCTATATATGCTTATTGTCTTTAATGCCTATGGGCCACTCATGTGAGACCTGTTACTGCCAGTAATGGATCAAAGCACACAGTTTATCTCTGCAGTCTTCTACAGCGACTCCATACTGTAAGTCAAGAGTCTGTATTACACATATCTAAGTTAAAAAATGCATGAGGATTACAATTAAATATATAAGAAGTCAAATTCCCATTACAGAGTTGATTATGTTTTTATTAATTCCATGCAGGTTTCTTAAAAGCTCTTTAACAATATATCCCTGTCGTCAATCTTGTGCCTCATTAATGACTTGCATGCAGCAGACATCACTTTGATCCCTACATTTTACACCCACCTCCCTAAAGAAATATGAGTGCGACACTAATTGCCTCATGTTTATATTGATTACACCCACCTCCTCCAGTAGTTGCTCATCCTCCCATCTTTTCTTTCTTTGAGCATATTGAGCCTGTCAGGAATCAGGAGTGTTCAGAGGATAAAGTTTATGGGCTGGCTCTAAATGTCAACACTTTTCAGATTATCTGAGGCAACAGAAAACATTCAACTGTGACTAATTGCAGCCGTAGCTCTGACAGAATAAATCTCTGTCCTGTCATGAATAGCTACAGTATATTCTTTCACAGTCAGTGTTCATACTCCTTAGTTATTCCTGCAATTATAGCGCTTGAATTATTGCAGAAAATTTCTGTTTAACATTTACTGCAGCTAGGACTGTGTAATATATGACCACAAGCTAAATAATGTCTCAGTTAATGTCCCTGTTTACAATCCTCTCTTCCCATCCTTTCATCAACCTTGATGTAATCAAAGTTTATAACATTCTACATTTCCTGTGGTCCTGCAGGTAATTGAATCACTCAAAAAGGTATTCTCTCTGGAAAGCCTCCTTTGCTCATTGCAATCAATCATCTCCTTGGATGCCTATTTATACTCATCCTAATACAGTAGCCACAGGTTTTCTTTATTCATTTTCAGTGCCTTTTCAGTTTTATGCTGATGACACTCTGATTTGTGTGAAAGCAGACAGAAGTGATAGACCCCTCTGTCAAATACACTGCTGGGAGGTGTCAGCTGCTTTCAAGGTGCATGAGTATCAACGATGACTGCAAAAGAGTCCTGTAAATCAACACCTTGCATGTTGCTTCTCATTGATATGTGACAAACATTAACATATTCTTCTGCCATTTGCCTCTTTGCAACCCCCCTAAGCACAGTGGGTAGTAATTTACATAAAGCAACTGTAATTTTGTATATGAACAATATATCAAATTGTTGTGTCAATGTGTTGTGTGTGGGTTGTATTGATGAACCTACAGAGAATTATCTGAAGCTACCCTCAGCTTTACAGAGCTTTATAGTGAGTTTCAGCTCATTGTTTAGCTGTCCGGCTGTGACTTTACTGTTTTGGTTTACTCTCATCACTCTCATAGCGTTGTCTTCAGCTGCAGCAGACAGCTCTTTTCAGAGAAAAAGCTCTAAAAAATAACAACTGCACACTACCTGCTCAACACCAAACAGCAAAACAGACACAGTTAGTGACTATAGCTTGTGAACGTAGTGATAAATGGTTTTAACAATTTCTGGGACCTCTTTCACACTATACTTAAGTCATTTGAACCATTAGTCATGTAAAAATAATGATCAGCGCAGCTTTAATTAAGTATTTAAGGAAGTGCAATCAAGTACATAAATTAAACGAGAATATGGGTACAAACACATTCACAAAATGAATTAAAGATGTAACTAATATCTCCTCCTCCCATAGGAGTTGTATAGTGGCACTTACAACTCCTGTAGACAATTAATTGATTGACATTCTTATTGATTACAAGTTAAAACAGTCCTAAAGCCATAGAACTATTGCACACTGGTACACAAACTCTTGGACTTTCTGGACTTTCTCTATAGTTAGCGTTACATAATTATGCACCCCACAACTTTCTTTTTGTCCTTGGTTGCATCCCTCTGCTTTTAAGGAAGTGGCATTTTCATTACAAGACCTTTATTTTAAACAATGTGTGTTAAGAATGTGATATTCTAACTTTTACTTAAAGGGCAAACTCCAGTTTTTTTTTCAATCTGGACCCTATTTTCCGTGACTAATGAGGACAACAACTTTTGAAATTGTTCCAGTATTAAGTAAGAGTGCTTCAGCTGGCAGCCGCGAAACAAGTTGCAATGTAACCTGAAGTGACAATAGTGCCCCTTTAAGTTCTGTACATCCACTAAAGGTGCTTGATTTTGGCATTGCCAGTCTCCGATTGTTAATATAACACTTGCCTTTACCTTTTTGCTTGATCTAGTCTGTTTGTTATTGTGAAAAAGCAAATATTGCTCAAGGAGAAGTCTCATTCTGAAATGTTGTGAGAGTTGAGTATATAAAATGTAGTTTAGTGTTATCTAAAAGATTTTCAAAGTCATGACTGAATATTTAGCAGATTATTTCACTGTCTTTCTAAAACAACTCAATTCTCACAAGATTTCAGAACGAGACTTCTCCATCAGCGAGCAAAAGGTAAAGAAAGATATTGCTATATGGTCCTTTTCATATTGTTGTCAGAACAACCTGATCCTTTCAGTGCCAAAAACAAGCACTTTTGTTGGATGTACATTGATGGGGCGCTATTGCCCCATCGGATTACATTGCACCCTTTTTGCGGCTGCTGGCTGAAGCACTCTCACTCATTACTGGATCAGTTTCAAAAATTGTCCCCATTAATCACCTAGACAAAAAAAGATGGTAAAATAGAGGCTATAGAGGTTGAAAAATCCCCACATTTCCCTTTAAGTTAAAGTTCTAAGCATGTCCTCCACTGCAAACCAGTTTGGCTGATTTAGTCTTAGGCATCATTTCATTTCAGTTTTCAGGCAGTGAAGAAACATTCGTGTCACTGTAAATTCACTGGCAATGTTCCTACTCCACATACCAGCTTTTCTAACCATTAGACTCTCACTAGTCAAGACCAATCTGAAATCAGAAAAAGAACTGCTTCTAGTCATCTGAATGATGAGTATGATTTTATAGGCAGCAAGAGATGTTCACAGTGCATTTGCAGTCATGCCAGGCGGCTGACGACATGAAAGATTTCGCTGCCTGTGCTCGCCAACTTGGTGAAATTTAGGAATCCATTGACAGCTTGATGAATCTGTGCTCGGCTGGAAATATGCTTCCATCTATAGCAGATTTTTAGCCCTGAAGCAAAGTGAAAATTGCAGCCCCACACACCCGTTGTTCTCTTTCTAACCAAATATTATATGAGCACAGTTATCATTCCTGCCTTAGAAACCCAGCGTGTATGTTGAGCAGTTTGCATGTCTGTCAAATCCTCTGAGGCAGCACTGATCTCTCTAGGGATTCTCCCACTACAGGGACAGAGGAACTTTGAAAAGCCTCCTGAAAATTACATCTGTCCAAACCAATCCAAAAAAAAAAAGATGAAAGCATTCGTGGTTCTTCAACAGCAGGGTTGTCTATCTGTCTTGCTGCACAGTGCAGCTGTCTGAACATTCTTGACAAGCCATGGTACATCTGAACCGTGATCCTGACAACACCACCTTGGACTTTTCATTGAAACTAAATGTGTTCTGGAAAGAAATGATGTCGTTCAATTTTGTATTTTTAATTTGTCACAAATAAACTTCTATTCTATTTTCCAGTTTATCCATTTAAGTTCCAAAAGTGGGACTTGTTCATCATAACATCTGTTGGAAGTGTAAAAATTAAGCAGGTCATTAAATTAATGAGGGAATGATCTTTTGTTTCTCCATTTTGAAAATGAGTCATCAAAAGAGTGACTGAAGCACTGCCATAATCCTCAGCTTTGCTCATTAGGTGACAGGTCTCTCCAACCACCGGGTTTATCCACACAAGAATTTGTTGGTGAGTCAGACTAAACCTGAGTGTGATGAATGGTTCAAATAAAAGGATATGGCTGGTGTTTTTCTATCTTTCTTACTGTCAACAAATCCCATGTGCAGATCCAAACCAACAATTAATTGATCCTACTTAAAAGTATCCAAAGCCTGAAGTATCCAGAGGTGTCAAACTTATTTTAGTTCAAGGTCCATAAACAGCCCAATTTGATCTCAAGTGGGCCAGACCGGCATAACTATTGCATAATAATCTACAAATAATAAATAACATATATATAACTTTACTATAATAACCATCTATTTACTGTGAAAAAATGGACAATTGCAACAATATTATGTCTAAGTTTTTTCAGACTATTTTGCACAGAAACTGCTGATTGACAACATTGTCTACAATGTTCAATATATGAATGTTTTAAATCTGACCACAATATATATTCATTGTTTTTTCAGAGAACTGTATTCTGGTTAGGGTGGAAAAAACCTCTGAAGCAGCAGAAAAAGTGGAATTACTTTTCTGCAATTTCCATACTTTGCAAACTTATCCAGTGGATAGTAGTATTATTCAAACTGTGAAAATGTACTGCCTTATTTTAGTTTTAGTTTTATTTTATTTACATTTTCTTTATATATAGGTTTGTTTTTTTCATTAGTGTTAGCTACTTTTATTTGCACACATTTGTATGTCATCTGTTCTTTAATAATTAACTGTAAGATTGTATTTATAATGTATGATGTGTATAACTGTTGAATTATTTGCTACTGTACAGCAGCAGCATTGTGTGTTCAAAGCAAATTTCCCTCCGGGACAATAATGTCTTATCTTATCTTATTATAGTCTTTATGTGTTGGAAAGTTAATGAAAAACTTGAATTACAATGAAAATGCATTATATTGGATGGAAGCAGGGATCTCAGAGGCAGTTATCTCAAAACCTGGACAAATAAAACCCAAAATATCTGCCTGACTAGGTACCACTAGAGATAAGTGAAAAATATGTTTTTGTATTTTGAGTGAATCAGGCCTGTAAGATTTTGATGAGAAAAATACGGACAGTACTATTGTTCCTAATCACAAATTACATTTCCTTCTAACCATCTAAGAGGTCACTACGATGAGAACAGTCTCCTGAGCAACAGAGATTGATGCTAGTTTAATCACTTATCGCTGAACCTTTTGCCATTAAGAGGAACAAATTAGTCAGATGGGAGAGATGGACTGTTTTGAAAGGTCAAATCCAGGATTTGAGAATTCAAAACAAACCATTCAGTGATATTTTTTTTTCTGCACTGAGAGTTGCTAAAGTAAAAAAGTAACAAGTGCATTTAACAATTTACCAAGAAGATATTATATTCAAAAAAGGCAGGACTACCTTGGCTTTTGCACTCTCAGACAGCATTGCAAATGATTTCAGACTGCCTGGTTTGCAGTCCTTCACTCCTGACTTCTGATAGCTCCCTTGTCACCCAGGAAGCTTACCCCAGCATCTGGTCCACTCGCAACACCCCCGCGAGAGCAAGCATGTCGGGGCAGAAGAGTGTGCCTCCCTCCGGGCCTGGATGATGAGACAGTGCATTTACATTAGCCTGGTGAAGCAAGAGCAGTGGCTCGCTGCCAGCATTGAAGCACAGAGCACGCAGCCAGAGCATCTGGTGGGTTTGTGCTAACATCAGGAGCAGCCCGGTCTGCCTTCAGATACATTCACCGACACACATGCGGGCAGGCAGGTAGACAAACTGGCCCACAGTCAGATCATAAAGTCAGATAAACAATCATATTCAGGGAGTTAATTAGCCATTACTCATTCAGCCAAATCATTTGTCAGCCAAAAAGGGAGACAGGCTCCTGGCCTATACCTCAGTTATTACCAGGGAAGAGAATTAGAGAGAAGAGAGGGGATGGCTTCATTTATGGGAGTCTGGCCGCCAATCTCTTGGCTTGGACGGTGAGGACACCAGGTTGTCCTGTTCATGGGGAAATTAGGGTGGAGAAAAAGTCACTCGGCGTTGAAATTACCTTGGATACAAACTGCAATTTTCCTCCCAACCACCAGCCATCAAAGGGGAATCTTCTTTGGATTTCAGCATGAATTTCAATAAAGATTCAAATGGAGGGGGTTGGGAATGGGACACTAAAGTGGCACTTTGAAAGAGGCACTTAGGTACACCAAATGTGAATTTTCATTAGTTGGAATGGAGGATGGACAAGTAAATGGCAGGAAGCACAGCAGCATTTTGGGGAAGGTTGCATTACACTGAGATTTGATGTAATAGAGAAGGGGAACAGTGCAGTTCTTTAGCTGAATTTGGTTAAAAATCATTGTGCACTGTAGCTGAAATAAGCGATAAAAAATAGCACCAATAAGCATTTATTACAGCTCACAATGCTGCTCGAGCAGCAAAATGTAACAAAATACCTTTCAAAGCAAAACAGAAAGAAAAGGGATTGTGGATGATTTACAACAGTGGTTGCCAACCGTATTTGTTATCCCGTAAATTATACGTATGACCCTGTGTCACAGGGGAAAGTCTAGTGTGGATGCGAGTTGTGATCAGGTAACCAAATCATGTTTTTTTTCACGCTTAGATTGTTTTATTTAAAGGTTTTATTTATTTATTTTTAATATAAGGACAAGTACATACCATGGACCAATATCACATACCACAGCCCAAGCTATAATGCCTATCAGCAGGCTTTTATACAAATACACAGCTCAATAGAAACAATACAACCAAAAAAACAATACAATTACTATAAAAACGTTTTAAGCTTGAATTTAAAATGTTTTACTCTTGATCCAAATGTAATTTCTTTGGGTAAAGAGTTGCACGTATTGAACATTTCACCATTAACACACCCACAAGCTTGATGATTCAAAATTTGAATTGTGTGTTTGTATATCATCTTAAGAGGCAAAACATTGTTTGCAGTACTGATCAATGAAACATCTCTAACAAGTCTAAGTGTAAATTTCAAAACTGTACTGTACTTTCACTTTTTCAGCCTTGCTCACTACATGTTTTTTCAAATGTTAGAAGGGAATATTATATAATACCAATACGTTTGTACCTCTGAAACCAGTTCAATACATTGACCACTAACCTTAAATTGAACTTGATAAGACACCTAAATTTCACATTGATTATATTGGAATTGTAAGCACTGCGACAATTGGATGGGAACTGAAATAGTTATACCAGATAGATAAAAGAGGATCATCTGCTTTCATCTGAAACCTGCTTCATGACATAAATCTGGAAAATCATTAATACTGTATATAAACTGAAGTGGACCAAGAATGAAACCGTGTGGAACTACTGTTTCACTTTTTAAGAAAGATCATTTCTCATTGTTTAAGGAGAACTCCATGAATTTTGCACATCAAAGTCTATTTAGATGTCGTGGGGAGCACTACTGCTTATGTAAATGGTTGTAAACAGCCCTTTTGGTCCAAAGGGAGCTTCATGAAGTCTGATAATTACTACAAGTAGAAGGAAGTGAGTTTATGAGCCCACTCCTGATCTGTGCTTGAGGCTTGCTGTTCCAGGATACATTAGCTGCTACTAGTACAACACACCAAAATTAAGTGAATCAAGTCTAGGAGGAAGAATGAATGGACTGAGAAAGATATCTCTGAAACTGCTGCATTGATTTGATCCTCTTTTTTTTTTTAAACCACCCATCATGAGTCCAACAATGTTGAAGGAATTCTATACTGAATACTGTAGCACTAAATGAAGTTAAGAATTTTTTGTTGCAAACCCAATTTATCAAAAAAAATCACATTTTCTTTCTCGTGTTGAGGTTGAGAACCACTGATATACAGTAGCATAAACCATCTACAAGTTGCCTACTGCACCTCAAGCTGGTTGGCTGCTTGAGTAATCTGGGGACAGTGATGCATCACCATGGAGTTGCTTTTGCATTTGGTGAAGTCAGACTGTGAGTGCTGGTCTCGCCTCTAGCAGAGGCACACAACAAAGCTAGACCCTCACAAAGCACCAGGTCTCCCTCTGCACCCGTGGCCCATTCACCCCTGAAACTAGATTCCCTCTTCGATCATGCCTGAGAGAACAATTTAATTAAAGGCCAGCTCATAGCAAAG
Organism: Scomber scombrus; assembly: GCF_963691925.1. NCBI lineage: Eukaryota > Metazoa > Chordata > Actinopteri > Scombriformes > Scombridae > Scomber > Scomber scombrus. The sequence continues at coordinate 21,767,539 of NC_084980.1, forward strand.
GACACCTATCACCCTTTTTCTTGATGCGTCTGCAGTCAACAAATATGGAGAGCAAATAAATCCCCCTGGGGACAATGTTGCGGCCTCGCAACACCAACTGTAAATACACACCAAGTGAACAGATTTAGGTGTAATGACAGTAATTTACTGGGCCACACCACAATCTGTTCACTTAGGGGAAGGCTTAAATATTGTTTGGGCCTCAAGTTATTTTCATGGAAATTGTCCTCACGATTGACTTTATTTCATTGAATCCAGCCCTGGAAAACGGTTTTCTAATCACCTGCAGTCCAACCTGAATGGGATTCATTTTTTCATCCCGTCTGGTAATACAATCCATTCATGTCCCACTAATGACCTGTCAGCTGTGGTTATCATGTTAACAATGTGTTCATCACAAAAAAAGCCAACCCAGCATTCCTGCAAAGAGGAAGGAGGTCAAACTTAAACTATATATTTCAGTTTCAATTTCCACAATAGACACTGGGTCCAACCTGATTAAAGGATCAAACCGTGTTTTGTTTTAGCTCATTAATGGAAAATTTTGATTTAATTAAAAAAAAATTGATGATTGATTAACAAATATCTCCATTTTCTCAAATGTGAGGTTTGTATCCTTTTATCTATTTTACATTACTGCAATCAGAATATTTTTGGATTTGGACAAAACGCCCAATCTAAACATGTTGTCTTGGGCTCTGGGACATGTTATGGACATTTTTCAAACATTTTGTAGTCTGGACAATCAATTACATTTCTTTTTTGACCTTGGTGTGTGAAAACAATCTGAACTCAAATGTCTACTTGCTGTTGGGGTCAGCCTCTTTTAAGTTTGGTCCCATTTTTCATGTTGCTATACTTATGTTGTCTTTTATTTTTCTCTTTTTTAAATGTATATTGGTTTCTGTTTCTGTTACCTGTGTTAGCTATTTGTATGTTTGTGTAAGCACACATTTTTTCTGTTTCTTCTTTCATTGTTTTTTTAAAGATTTACTGTAAGATGTGGTCTTGTGTAGCATTATTGTCTATATGTGAATTATTAATAAAATGCATTATATTGGGGTGGAGGCAGGAGGCAGTTATGTCAAAACCGATGTAAATAAAACCAGATTTCTGCATGGCTGGGTTTCACATACAGTACCAAGACTGCAAAATGAGGCTGAAAAAAGCTAGTGAGTAGACCCCTTCAAATTGAGATTATTTTATAGCAAAATCATCAGTGGTTACAGCCATAGAATGCTGTGTTTTACTGTTGATTATTTCTGTTTTTGTTTCTTATGATTTTATTTCATATTTGTAACAATTTGAAAATCAATTTGAAATAAACCTTAGGATTTGCTTTAGTTGAGTATTTTGTTACAGTGAATTATATTGTCTCCATTAACTGTGTTAAAGTTACATTATCAGCTCAGGGAGATATAGACAGACTGCAGATTGCACTGAACAGGGCAGCAAGATTGATCCTATGATGTTGGTTCAAAACAGGAGCGAGGGACTTGCAGAACATGATGAGATGGCCGACAGAAAAATGCAAGACAACATTCAGTGCACAAATTGGAAAAATGAAAATGTTCAAAAGATCAATAAGTATTCAGGACAAACTATTCTCGGTAAGAGATAAACACAAAGTCAATATAAGGAACAGAGATTAAAATTATATTATTGTATTTACAGGACAATCAAACGATATAACTCATTACAATAACATGCTAATATATGACTAATAATTGACGTATTGTGTACTCTGTTGTCAATATGCAGTACTTGTACCATTGCAATCAGAATTTGTGCATATTTTTAGATATATGCAGATATGTTATATATGAACTGTGTGTGTGTGTGTGTGTGTGTGTGTGTGTGTGTGTGTGTGTGTGTGTGTGTGTGTGTGTGTGTGTGTGTGTGTGTGTGTGTGTGTGTGCAAATTGTGTTTGTATGTATGATTAAGCTTAACTGGGTGTGTGAGAATGAGTGAGCGTATTATAATCATGCGTATACAGTATATGATATGAATGTATAAGTGAGCTGTAGTATTCTGAAAAATGTTTCATTGGGATTTTAAGATGGACTCTTGGGAGATTTGTGTTGCACTAAAACTTGATCCAAATACACAACAAGATTTCTGTTATTCATTAAACTTGTAATGACAGTTTGTTGAAGTTTTTTCTCCTTCTTTTGCATGACTTAATCCCCCTGTGCACCTGTCCACCAGGTGTGCATTGGACTATTTTCTGTTTGTTCAATAATAAATTAGCTAAAACATGCCAATTCCCCTCTGTGTGTTCAGCTCTCTGATGAAACATGCTGATATTTTCTAAGCGGATGGGGGAAAAAAGAAATCCCTGTTTGCATTTGTGTGATAATTGAACTACCTTGTGAATGTGTCTCCCATCTCCCATCCTCTTGTATGCACTGTTGCTCATTCACCCTGAATGGGACAGCCAGTGAGGCTGCATTAAAACAGGCCTCCTCGTCATTTGTCTCTGGGCCCAGGGGTAATGAACAGGGTGAATTGGATGTACTCTCTAATTATGGAAAGGACAAAAAGCCAGTCAGACTCTCTTGTCAAGGTCCCCCTCATGCACCACCACAGGGAGCAGCTCTCACTCATAAATCAGAGGCGAGATACAGATCTGCGGTGGATTAGAGAGAGCATAAAAAGGAGAAATATAGGCCTGTGCGGACCCTAGACAATCAACCATGTAACGGCCTACGACAGGCAATAAGGGGGTGCCCGAGCCCCTTGCGTGTTATAGGCATCATAAACACCTGCTGATCAGTTCCCACCACACTCCACGTGCTCAGCAGCAGCAGCAGCAGCAGCAACAGCAGCCATCTTTTACAGTAACCTTCCCATTATTATCATTACCATCGAACTGGCCCTGGCGATCACACATTGCTCTGTGAGAGCCATAACCTTAGTGTTACGAGCACCATTAACATCGATCAACATGCTCCTATAGTGCTGGTGGCATGTTAAGTTGCTTGCATGCTGATTGCATTTTAAATTTGCATCACAGCCTGATGGTGTGGAGAGTGTATAGTGCTGAGCTGCCCACACAGCAGCAACCTTCACTGCTATTTTCTAAAAACTTGTTTTAAAGGTCACTGCAACCAAAGTTATTTTGAGAAATATTCTGTGAACATTTACAGAATGTTTCTTCCTTGAGAATTTGCAGTTGAAAGGCAGCAGCATGAAAAATTGCTCAAGTGGAATTACAAGCACAGACTTTTAATAGGACAAAGAAAAGAAAAAGCAGAGTTACTTTAATTCAAGCAGCTGCTACTAAACCAACATTTCTGTCTCTGGCTTTATAGTAAAAAATAACAACTTTCATTTTAATCCTTTTTTTAAATATTTCATACCACAGTAAACCACATTAAACATTCAGATGTATGCAGTAAATCAGTGTCTGTGTGTGATCAGGTATAACTTCCTGTTCAGATTATACTGCAAATTTGGATTCTTTTCCACTGACTGTGAATCTGCACTTTTTTCCTATACCACTGTCAGGGGACTGCAGATAAAAATCAGCAACTCAGGGGGAGGTAAAGTAAAAGTGTCGCCACGTAGATGTTTTGTTTTCTACTAAGTGCTTGTTGAACTTTTGGTGCACTATGCTTCTGTATCCCAAGAGGAACGGTGAACATAAAAACTGAACTATCCTCTTTGAAGTCCTTTAACTTACACTGAATGCAATCGCAGAACCTATCAGCTCTCGGTCTGACGACAATTTAGCCTCTGGGGGCAATGACCAATATTTTGGGGGTTTCAGTGTCTCCAGATAACAGATATCTGGCCGAGACTTCCTCTTCAATGCACCGGTCATTGTTCACATTCTGGTAAATGTTCTTCTTATCTTATGGGTTGTATTGGATAGGCTACACAAAAAAAAAGATTGTGTGTATTTTATTTTGTGAAATGGATTGGTATAAACATGTACGATGATGTTACATGCCACAAATTGTTAATTTTTGTCCCTTATGATGTATGACTGAAATAAACTATTCATCCATTCATTCTTTCATTCGATTAGCAACTTTTTGAAGGCATTTTAGGTCCACACAACATTTTGCTTAATCTCTATAGACAGATATCTGTATAAACATGCAGATACATTTAAAAAAGCAACTAAAAAGCTTAATTGCCATCAGATAATAGTCGATGGGTTCCCAGATTGTATTTCAGCCAGTATGTTCTGCCTCTTTTGCTCTCTACATGGACTGTTTACCTGCGTGCAACCAAACATTACTCAAACTAAATTGGTCAATATTATTCAGGCTAATGGGAAACCAGATGCTGCAATTATATGCAGATATCTGTTTAGAGAGATTACACTGAATAGTCTGGTCATTGGATAGTTTTATGTTAAAGATATTTTCAGGGTTTTACTCATACATTTAAAATTCAAGACAAGTGCAGCTATAGTTTAAAATAGCCACAAAGTAAATGCATAAAAACATGAAGACTTGAGCAAGCGTTACCTCTGCAAATGCCTGTTATTGCGCATTTACCAAATTGCCCAATATCCTTGTCAAATAGAAAGGCTAGATTGATATTTATTAGTACTTTCAGTAATCGTCAGACAAACAGACGACTACGATGCCAACAAAAAACCACAACAACACACAAAAACCGGGCACCGCCACATAATTAAAGACCTACACACAACATATTACCAAAGTGCTCTACATATTACAAGGTGCAGCATCCTCAGACAAAGAGGTTCAGTTATTTTTGTAGCTCACATGCCTGCTGCCCTTTCACTGCCCTTCAATAACTGCACACTTCAAAGACGGCCTTTCTCTGAAACTGCTTTTCTGATGTGTTGCTGTTGTTGTTGTTATTGTTGTCGTTGAGCCTTCCAACCTTATCGTGTGTTATCTCACATTATTCTCCGGTGACTCCGATGGCGACGCTGGTGTGGATTATTGCTTCTGGGAAGCCTCTCTTGTGTTTCACATGAGTACTTGTTTCTTTTTTTATTCTGTTCTGTTTTTTGCTTTTTTTTTTCATAATCACATTATCAATTGGAGTGACACATGCAGCAGCTCCACTCTGGATTTAAATCATTGTTATATGTGGTTTATCTGCCCATTGTGTGGTGGATTGGTGCATGGACGCTGCAGTCATGGTGACCAGAGGAGAAATGGATGTTTAAAGGATAATCCTGCTGACATTCATATTGTCCTTTTTGTCAACAAATCCTATGAAAACACTAAAACCAACAATGAATTTATCCTAAAAACTAATATCGTCTGTGTATCCAAAGCCTGATATTGTTTATTCCTGTGTGCTATAGACCTCCAATATTGTCCACAACATGTCAACAAGACACCGGGTAACATGATCCTTCAGTACAAAGACAAGGGCTACTATAGTTTATTTTGAGGCACTAATACACCATAATGATACTGTAAATATGTCTCGTACATTTCCTCCCAAGAAAAGGGACAGCACCAGCATATGTTTCAGCATATGCTTAAAAACATCAACATATGTTCACAATCAGGTGACAAAGACCCCTGGCTAGTTTTACAGGATTGATAATATTGTTTACCTAAGACTCCTGAACTCCTGAAGCAGCTATAATCGATATATGTATATAATAATAACGTATCAAATGACACAGTATAATGTCAGAGGCATGGCTCATATTAATGAACCTACAGACAATAATCACTCAGCTCTGCAGCTCTCAGCGTTCAGCTTTAAGTCAGTTTTATCTCATTGTTTAGCTGGCCGACCACAACTTCACTGTGTTGGTTCACTCTCAGCGCTCTTATAGTGTCGTTTTTGACTCCGACAGTCAATTGTTTCCAGAGTTAAAGCTTTAAACGACTGCACTACCTGCACAGCTCTAAGCAGCAAACAGAAACAGTTAGGGACTAGGTCTAACAAGTTCAACATATCATCTTAAAAGGTGATGGTGTACCAACCTGTTTCTGCTGCCAGTGAGTGGCCAAAAAATCTGTTAGCGCAGGAAATGTTATCAACATTTCATTTCAAGTCCCCCTATTTATCATTTATAATAAGTATATGAAATGTTAATCCATTTAATAAGTATATAACACCCTATAGATGTAAGCAGATATTAGTGTTTATTAATGTATTTGTCACTAAACGTGGGTATAACTTCACCTGGACACCTGTATGCTGGTATTTAAACAGATAATGGATATAGTAAAACACAGTTGTAATAATAATTTGCTACAAACTACAGTACCAAGCTGTTTTGGAAAATTACTGGGTTTTTTAAAAGAAATTAAACAATATATCCATGCCCTGTTTTTAAACATTTACATCTTCGGTTGGAACAAATAGGCCTGGGAGCTACAGACAGGGAAGAAAAGTCAGAGAGCATAGAGAGATGGACATAATCGTTTTCTGGTCTTTTAATGTGATTTATTGAAAATGACAAAAAAAAGAACATTACGAGCCTTATCCTTTAATCTGCAATTTCTGCTTTTGGTCTACTCACTGTGTTCCAGCTATCAGCATCAGTGTTATCTTTTTCCTTCCTTTTTTAGTCCATTATTATTTCTTTCTTACTTATTTCTTTGTCTATCATCCTGAAACCATCTCCAAGATGCTGTCTTTTCATCTATTGCTGACCACATGGAGGTTAAACATGCTTTTATATCATCTCTTTAAAGAAAATGTAATTTTGTCTGAGTCAGATTCCCTCTCGTCTCTGCAGTTGTTAAAGCCTGTAGCAACAAAACTTGACTGTTTTCCTTCTGCTTTTAGCTTTACCACTCTGGTAAGTTTTTGATCCATCATTTTAAAACATTTTATTGATCATCTTTCAAGTCTGAACCAGCCAATAGCAAAGGTCTCTGACCTATTGATGACCTAAGATCCCAGCAGGAGATCTTCAGGCAGTAACAGATGCTGCTTTTTAGTTCATCCAGAGCTCAAACGAGGAGTGCTGACCTCCTCTGTGTGGATAAAACTGAGAGACTAGCTTCATCATTGTCTTGTTGTTTTATATCCCTACATTACACACACAGTTTGCTTTATGTTTATGTTACATTTGAATTCTTCTTCTGTCTTCTTATCAAGTAGTGTAACTTGTCTACATGGTTAAACTGTATATTTAAATGAACAACATGTATATATCTGAGTATATACATAGTATTAAAGGATAGTTTCACAATCTTTCAAGTTTGTCTTAAAACATATGAACCATATGTCCATATGAACACTCGGTGTAATCACCTGAACAGTCCACCTGTTCATACAGACTATTAAAAGATCTACTTAAGAACTGCTTTAATATAAGTGACGGGGGCCAAAATGCACAGTGTGTCTACACAGTCATTTTGTGCAAAAATGCATTTAAAGGTTTATCTGAGGCTTATATGAGACTTCAGCAGTCTGAGTGAGTCATATCAAGTGGATAGCTGCCACATTTACAGTCTTTTTAGTATCAAATTCCCTCTTTGTTTCCCTGTTTAGCTGTTGTGGAAGTATAGTAACAACAGAGGGACTAAAATGACTTTAACATTAAAAGCTATTTACTTAATTTGACTCATTTGGATGGCCAACGCTTAATATTAGCTTCAGATAAAATTTTAAATATATTTCTGCACAGGAGAATTGAGGATTTTGTCCCCCATCACTTACATTGTGCATTATGAGGGAATCTTCTAATGGTCATTATGAACAAGAGGAATGATTACGGCAAGAAAAACATGTTTCAGTGTTAATTTGGGCTCCTGACTGTTGTTTTAGGGCAGACTTGAAAGAAAGTCTACAGTACTATGAGCTTCTGTACGCCAAGAGTACCTCTTAATATTGTTTTCAGGGGCTTCACCGCTACACCCTCAATTGTACAAATTTGATTATGTGTTATGAAACCAGTCATCTTCTCAGTCTTGTGTCCACATGTGACCTTAAAAAGCCTCTGCACAGGCCTGTTTCTGATGCATTTTTCTAGTTTGCATGTTTCCTCCTCTCTGCTGCTCTGTGAAGCCCTTTGAACTTTGTTTTGAAAAATGTTCTGTATGAGAAGTTTGTTAATATTTATGCCAAAACGCTGTTGCTGCTGTGCGAAACATAAAATGCATCACTTCCAGGCCTCCACAGAGAGAGTTTAGAGCAGCATATTTAAAAGCTTTTTAAGAAGCGGCCATTTGATGTTTTACTGTGTCAACTCATTGTGCTGATGTGAATCTACCGTGCTATGTGTGCACACACAGACGTCAGGAGTTTATATAAAAAAGACCCAGGTGAACCGACAATGAAATAAGCCCAACACTGACTGACTCAACACCAGAGCTGCACCCTATAATTATTAAGGTACGATATGATACGATACGATACGATGCGATACAATAAAAAGGTCAGAACCTTATCCCAAATTATAGAGTGCATATACTATAAAATTCACAGAGAAACCATTTTAGGGGCATAAGATTAGGATTAATGTGACAGTTCTGCTGTGTTTTGAGATAAGATGCAGTAAGATAAGCTTTGTTTATCCCACTCAGGGAAATTGAAGTGTCACAGTAGCAGAAGTACAAGAACAACAGATGCATAAACTTTAAAAAACTGGAACACAGCTTCATGAATATCTACTAAATACAAGTGAAGCAGAAAAAAAATATATAAAAATATACTAAATACTTTATGCACTAAGATAAGAAAAGTAAAAAGTGTATTGAGACAAAAGAAAGTCAAATACAGTGGAGTGAAAATAAAGCTGGGAACAAAATTTTAAAAAATGGAGTAAAAGCAGCTGTTGTAGTGTATTAACTGTGACTCATTCACTGCATGACTTCTCTTGCATCCATAATCCACCTCATACTTTATGCACCAGACGTCAAAAGATGACGTGGCGTGGATTCAGTGTACTCCAGAGTAATCCTCGTAGAGATTTACATCAGATATTGCTCAGCAAGAAATAACCATTAAACAAAACGGCCTTATCACCCTCTTGCAGGTAGTCTCTTTAATTAACTGCGCTGCGCCTTCACTCTTCAGCCCCTGAAACTCGGGAGGCTTTAAGACCCAGCAGAGGTGTAATAGTGAACATCTGTCGCCTTGGTCTCCACTGTATGAATTGCGCCTGGGCTCTAGACTGGAGACACACCGGCAGAGGCAGGCGGGCAGGCAGGCAGGCACAGTGCGGACGGGCTGAAGTGGATCCGGGATGCGAGCAGATGCCGCTGGACCATGAGAGAAAGTGGAGTCAGACGCACTGAGCCGCAGCGATAAGACAGCGCGCCGCAAAATGAAGACACCTATGGTGAATATTTCTGCCATGTAGTTCATAGAGACAACTGTTTGTGCTCGCTTTTAAATCCAGCATTGTTATGTGAAGTGCGCTCCAATCGCCATAACGCTGCTGTGTGTACACTGTCGGATCAAAAGATTAGGATCTGAACAATGGACACCCAGCTGTGCGCTCCGTTTGGCACTAAGCTCCGGTTTTTCTTATAGGCTACTAGAGGTAGAGCATAACTCAGCGCACTAATGTGTTTTCCCCCTTTCCTGCTTTTAATGCAGATGCATACATAAAAAAAAGAGTGCAAAGAATTTATTGCTTGAATATTTCTTCTATAAATGCGCCAATTTTGTTCCACAGCTGCTCATTGATTCAATAATCCTTGAAAGGTGTGTCAACAAACACATCAGAAGTGTCATGAGCTGCTTATCTGGTGTAATTTAACGTGGATTTATTTATAAACTCAGACTGAGACTCCTCTTACGAGCTCAGGGTTTAAACTTTAAAGTTTTTTTTCTTTTTGTCACCAGCATAAACGTACTGTGCAGATGTGCTCCTGAACGCGCCTGGAACATTAAAATGCATGCAAACTAATTAAAGATGATCATTAACAGGCTGTCAGCTTTTCAATTACATTATTACGCCTGTGGCACTAAATGAAGATAAGGATAAGAGCTGATTTTTTTATGTTTTAGTCGCAGGCGATGTTAATTACAGGAAGTTGGGGGTTTGATTGGCAGGTAGAGCAGCCTGCGCTCTCATCCATGATGAAGCCTATAGGTGAGGAGACTAAACTCAGTCCAGTGCAACAGGACTAATTTGTCAGCATCTGCTTGTGTCTTTGTGTCAGCGCCATGGGGTAGCCGTGCTTCTCGTGCTCCTCCTGTGTGCCAGCTTGTTCCTTGTGTACAACGGCAACTTCAGCAGCGCTTCCAGGGACTCTAACGATACTCACATCCGACAGCATGAACAGCTGCGGCGGCCCACTGAAGCCTCCGTCAGGGTGGCCAAGCCTCACCCCCCGGTCCTCCAGGGATACAGTGGCATCATCGACCATAAGGTAAACAGATGTGGTTGCCAGCGTCTCCCATAACGGGCAGATGAACAGCTTCAAATGCTCAAATGTAAATCTAAATGCAGTGCCAACTAGACCAGAAACGCGTTTGAAGGTGAAGCCAGTTTTATTTTCATCCATTAGGAACCTATTTTTGCACTGCATCTTTACTTTATCCTCCTGAAACACTCACTCACACACACACACACACACACGCACACACACACACACACACACACACGCACACACACACACACACACACACACACACACACACACACACACACACACACACACACACACACACACACACACACACACACACACACACCTTTCTTCCCGTCTAATGACCAGCAGTCATCTATCTGCAGGGCTCTTTAGAGAGAGATAGCCTCCCCTCTGTCATTTATCACAATTTTCTCCAGCACAGTGTTGCGCCATACTCAATACCCACCTGTCGTTACTAATAACAGCTTAGGCAACAAATGAAATCCTTGGCTGCATTTTTGCTCTAATTGATAAGCCCAGTAGACCTGCAGCTAGGTGAACCCTGACGTCACCATAGGGGTGTATCGACTTCTATCTATTTACCAAGCCAGGAGAAAACAATCAATGTGAGTAGCAGGGGAGCAAAGGCCCTGCAAGTAAAGCAGACCTAATCACCTTGTAAAGGCTTTTTTAAGGCAACATACAAAACAGTGTGCTTCTCTGCAGGCAATTTGGTTGATAGACTGTTGCAGTAGCAGTTTTCACCACTGACCCAAACCATGGATGCAAGAGTTCTCCTATCTTTGATTTGAGATGTTGAAGATTAAGAGGAATGGGAAGTCGGGTTAATCAGTGCTGCCATCTCTCTTTCATGGAAAGTATCTGTTGGCTGCTGAAAATAAGCTTGAAGTCATCAGTTTATGTCATAAGTTAATTTGCATCAACCCAGTCTCACATCTAAATGTGTCATAGCTACACAGCGTTGACAGCATAAAACTATTAGTTTCACAGTAACAGCTCTAAAACTCTGAGGTGCTTGTATATACACACGCACACACACACACAAGCACACACACACAAGCACACCGACACATATATAGGCCAATTCTTTTCTATTGGCTTGCTTCCACGTCATGATTGTCAAGTTTCTGTCTTTGAAAACAATGTAGCTGATATTTCATTTATTCCCAGTTGAAAATGTAATATTTGAAGATAGTTTTGGCCAAAATAATGCCCCAAAATATTTTGCTAAAACTATCTATCCTATTGTTGAGTGATCAAGTACACTTTCATGTTTTTGTGTTGAAAATGAAAAGAAAACCTTAACATAGTGACATTGAGGACAATACTTCCGGGAAGGTCCTCCTGTCAGCTGATCCCAAAGCTTCAGATTCTGGATTTCAAATTCAATTAATTCCTGCGGCGCTCTGAAATCTACATTTTTTATTGAAAGAAAATCATCAAACTGTTACATAAAATAACACAACGGCTCAGATGACTACACAACTTAAAACACAATTATTCAAACCACATGTAATACGTGGCTTCAGCAAAGGCAGTGTCCATAGCAACCACCCTAGCGATGAAAGAAAGCCTGAAAAAGTCTTCGTAACAACTAAAAAAAACTAAACATCAAGTCAATACACTGAACAAAGAATAAAATGCACATTACTCGCGAAGAATGTTATCAAAACGCATGTTAATGCTGAAAATGAAAAAAATGTCCAAAGTAACTGTCACGTATTTTGATATAAGACTGGGTTTGTTTGCATATGAGTCATTTGAAAGCCGGTGTGATTGAGACAAATAAGCAGCAAGAACCTGTATAAGCTACCTACTTTTCAAAGTCTGAGACTGTGGGCCTCCCCCTCACCCCCCAGGTTACTTGCTTAGATTCGTTCAATTCCTGGAAGCCTATGAGATCATCATTATGTTATTTGATCCCATAAACACCCAACAACTGAGCCAAGATAGCCTGATATTGATGTTTGACATACTTCAGACTACGCCAAATGCATAAAAGATATCTGTCTGAAGGTATTTATTCGACTCTGATTCTGGAGAAAGTGGGGAAAACAGTAAATTCCCCAAAACTATCGTAAGCTATCTCTTGATTATCTTTTCAACCAAATCATACACATTTAGGCTATTCTATGTGATCTTTTGATGATGTATATGATAAATCACCCCCCTCAGGAAGGCCAGAGTCCCACTTTGAAAACCTCGACTCTAGACAGATTTGTGAGTCAACACATTGTTCCTAAATGTTTAAAAGCCTGGCTGGTGAATTCACTTTTGCCAAAATAAACACCAGAGGTTCTGAAGAGTCACTTAATCTTTTGTCAAAGTAATGCAGGTTTACAACAGAGGGTAAAACCATCATTTATTAAAAGAAATCTCATTGGTGCAGAAACCAACAAGTGTGGAAATCATAAATGTTCTCCACTGATGGCAGAAAAGTTCAGCTGCACCAGATGTTTTCTCAGCAGAAAAGCTGCTTGTCTGCTTGTTTCCCTTTTCAGTTTCTGCATGTTGGTGACCTTTTGTGTGAGAACAGTAAACGCACAACCATTCACACATGACAGGCTGTATTTAGCTGATGTATTCTGCTACATCTGTTAAGAAAAATCTGTCTTTTGCATTTCATGCAGGGCTGCAACAATTACTTGATTAATTGATTGATATTTTGATAATTGATTAATATGTTGAGTAATTTTTCAAACAAAAATCTAATTTTCTGGTTTCAGCATGTCTCGTTCAAGGATTTGCTGCTTATCTGTTTTTTATGTCATTGTAGCCTGAATATTTTGGGGTTTTTGCTGTTAGTTGGACAAAACCAGACATTCGAGGATGTCACCTTGGTCTCGAGGAAACTGTTTTCTGTCACTTTATAAACCAGACAGCTAATCGATTAATCCAGAAAATAATCAGCAGATGAATCAATAATGAAAGTAATTGCTCTAATTTTATATTTATCTTATATTTTACAGTTTGTTGCCCTCTTTTTATTAGTTATGATCATGTATGTATATCATAATGTTGAAGTGGCCATTAAGTGGGGATACAGTGATGACTTAAAAACAAACAAGAAACATTACAATTCTTACTGAAACTATCTGTTACCAACATTTATTCAGTATTCAGTTTTAGACTTTGAGCGTGAGGACATTTTTGAACAGTGGTTGATCGTCACTTCTTCTAAGGGATGTTGGAGGCTAAATACCTGGTTGTAGTAATAATGTTAAATTTAGGTTTACATGAATCAGACTGCAGTCTTTATAGATGATCACTGTGTCAGATTAGGCGATAAATTCTTCCATAGACCAATTATAGTTCTTCGTTTTTCATAAAGTGTATAACAACATACTGTAAGTGTATGTAATTATAGTTTTATGAATGAAAGCGAACCTTGGACTATTCATTGTCAGTCAGAAGGTGAGCTCTGTATTTTTCCTTCTCAGATGGTAGAAAGAGGAAGTTTGTGTGGGTGGGCTGCGAGTGGAGAGGCTGACGTCACACTCACAGGTGTGATTAATGCTCCTGACCTGAAGGTGACGGTCAAACATTTACAGGTTCACTGAAATTTAATAAGCATGAAAGAGCAAAAAACTTGGACATCATGAGGCGTCCTACATGCTGTCATGGTTGTTTTCTACTGTGACACACTACATGGGAAAACATGGCCAGACTCTCAACAACCGAGAGCTGCAAGGCAAAGGTCATGTGACTGACAGACAGGGCCGAAATCATCAGTAGGCTAGTTTTCCGCAGCCATGCTACCTTACTGTATTTGCTCTGTAGGAGAAGGTAAACAGTGAAGAAGAACACAGATTGTCCTGGCAAAATAAGTAAAACTCCTGAATGGGTTCATCAAAAGGAGGTTGTTACCCCCTCCCAATGAGCCCACTCTGTTGTGATTGGCAAGTTTTGGGAAGCTGCCCTTTAGCAGACTTCAGTCAGCTCTGGAGGCTAAATTAACAAACAGTAGTTATAGGATTTCACCTCTTTTTCTCATTCTCTACTGGAATCTGGAAATTTCTCAAATACATCCGTACAAGGCAGCATTTTCCATATGCTGACTTCAAGTTTTAGAACAATGTTTAACAATGTTTGACATCAAAACAGTATTTAAAACAACAACAAAAATCACTGGTTTAGATTTTTCCAGCTTATTTGTCACTCATTTAGTAATGGACTCCAATATAACGGCTGTAATCCCAAGATCTCAGTAATGTGGTATGATGTAGTGAGCAACACTTTTATCTTAACACTGAAACCAATAGCAATGATGCCCCCAAACTATTACAATAAATCCCAGGTTGTAAAACATTCAATTTTGCTTTAAATGTGTTAACCTTTAGTGTTTTGATTTTGTCTAAATCAGTGTGTGATGTGGACTGTGGAGCTGGTTTGCTTCAAAACATTAAAATTCAGTAATATTTGTCCAGAGGTTCGGTCAATATGCCCGAGGCTGTTTAGGTTTTGGTCTCTGAATGAGATTTATTGCACGGCAAAGTCATGCAGTTCGCTGAGATTTCAAGTGGCACACAAATAAATATGAAATATGAGTCTGAGTATTTTAAGACAGCAAGATGGCACACAGCAGCGTCTTTTGCCTCACTGCCTGAAATGCCAATATGCAGTGACCGTGTGCGTCCTGATTTGAAGAGGATTTGTCTGTAATGCGGCAGTAAACCCAACTATGGATTAGAAATGATTTTTTATTTTTTATTTATTTATTTTTTGACGACCAATAGAGCATCATAAGAAAACTACCAATTAATTTTTTTCTCTTGGCAATAAACTTATTGACATTTTGGCTATGAGGAACATCAATTAGGGGCCATGGCTCTACTGAACAGCATTTATGGCTCTTCAAACCTGCTATTGTTGTCACGCTTCACATTCTTCAACCACAAGCTGAAGTCAATGCTTTATGATTAAATGCACTTTGCTACTACAGCATGTGGCAGTGCATAATGCAGTGCAACCTTCAAATTCTTAGTATTCAGTTTTCCAAGCCATTGTGTCCTTCCTGCAGTTTGACAACATGGAGGATCTTTGAGTGTATATATATTGTATGTATTTGTTCTCCTGCGGTTCAGAATGATCTCTGTTTGGAAAAAAATACCCTTGACATGAACATTTGTCTTTTTCATCTTTACTCGCTGACCTCTCTGCCATATTGATCTTTTCGAGATGTCAGCTGACTTGCACACAGGGTGCAGTCCCAGTCAGCCTCTCACCATTTCACTTTATCTTCCCCGTTTTCCAGCGTATTCAACTCATCAGAACCCAGAAAACATTTTGTAGACTATAAGACTGATACAGGCTGTTGGCCAAGATGCTAAAACAGATCGTACCAGAACATTTAAAATGATTTTATCACCATCATCAGGTTATGAACTGAAATATTTTGATATTTTTTCAAATACAGAACGTATTTATGTGTCCTTCACACCAAGTACTTTCTTTGCAACATGTTTGATTTGGGTCAGAGTGAAGGGTAATTTATTTCTAGCTGTGCAGCAGCATTGGTTAGCCTGGACATGTGCTGTGCAGGCGAAGCACGAGATAAGGAAGCAAAGAAAGAAACTTTAGGAACGAGATGAAAAGGCAAAGAAACTCTGGTAGTGTAAGGGCAAAGAGAATGAGAGAAGAGGACAAAACTAGGAAAGGGTAAGGACTGAAAGAATGATAAAAGAGAATATAGGACCCAGGAAAAGTTCAGCCTGAGAGAATGAGATGAGAAAGTGAAGGAGGCAGAAACCGGCACGAGAGCAAAAGATAGAGAACCAAATCCCAGGGGCTTCCTTTCTTCTACTCTCTCCTCCGTTTTATTTTGTCAGTGAGGAGAAGGAGGTGGAGAAGGACAGGAAACTACTCTCGCCTGTTTCCCCTAGGAGATGGAAGGACGAGACAGCGTAACCGTCTCCTTCTGATTGCCTCTCTGACAGCAGAATCATGCAGATTGCTACCTGATATCCTGCAAGTCAGTTGGAGATGAGGCTATAGGGGAGATTTCAGAGCAAACGAGAACGAGGAGTCTTATCAAAGATGAGAGGCATCCAGATGTCATGCTGGAAAGGGATGAACAGAGCTGACTTTTTTCTGTCTAAGAAGACATGATAGATGTTTTTCATATAATTAATGTCCAACTTTTGGATTCTTAACAAAGGAGTATATAGTTATATTTATGAGGTAAATGGGGATGTCAGCACGTTAACATACTGTTATACTGTTTACCATCATTGCAACTTTAGTTTATTTAGTGTTTTAATATACTATCATTTGCTAATTGGCACTAAATTAAGTACAACTAAGGTTGATGGGAATGTTAATAGTTTTGCAGGTATTTGGTTGTACATTAAAACTAAGTATTGGACAAAGTAAAAAATTTGACCTGATGGTGGTGTTAGATGAAAAGTCAGAGGATCACCAAAGTTATTCAAATGCATCCTGAGGGGAACATGAATGTGTGTACCAAACTTAATAACAATCCATCCAGTTGTTGTTGATATTTCATTCAAAACCACAAATGTAAATCTCTTGATTGGAACTGGTTAGATTTAGCTGGAAAGGGAAATGTTTGCTCTAATGCTGCCACTTGATGATAAGTTAGATGATAAGTAGGATTCATCCTTTGGGGATCATGAATGTACCAAATTCAATGTCAATCCATTCAGGTGTTGTTGAGATATTTCAGTAAAGACAAAGCCACACAGCTATCGTGTCAAAACAAAAAGTTACCAGAAATTGTTGTGAAGCTGCAGACAGTCCCACTGAGATAGCACGATAAATTTACAAAGCAGTTTTTTCTTCACAAACTCTGCCCAGAGTCGGTTTTAGACATATATGGGCTGGAAATACTCTCTGACTAGGTACATTTTGCTTGAAGGCATAAACCAAGGAGAACGAAGCCATCTGTGCCAAGGAGACATGACAAGGCATCTCTCTCTCCCAACCACAGCTTTTGTGACAGCTGGAGAAGTGAGATATTTAATATTTCATCTCAGACAGCCACATCTTCTATGGTTTTCTCTGCGCACAAAGCCATTTTTCACCATTCATTAGGATTTTGCTATGCAATCAACCAGCTGGATAGCGAGACAGAAAACTCCCCAATTAGGCCGTTATGGCCAAGGACTCTGTAGTCATTTTATGTGAGCTAGCAGCCTTATGAAATCTGTAGCGCGGTGTGTATGTGCATACAGTTGTGCATGTGTGTGTGTGAGGTCTGTCTTTATGTTTTGTACCATTCAGAGTTTTAAATTACAACATGAACAGCACGAAACATTGGCAACAGATAACCACTATTTTTATGCAGAGACTTCGTTAGAATGCTAAAAATGAATTGTTTCGACTGAGGAGAATAGTGGTTTCGTTATGCCACAGCGGTCCCCATTGGGGCATAGTCTTGGATTTCAACTTATCTCCAGTGCATTCTGCTCCCGCCAAACATAACACAGCTTCAGGCTCTTTCCAATGCAGGCCTGTAAAGCAATTATGGATGAATGAGGGGTGGGGGGTGGGGGGCATGTTGCTTCTCGATAAGCATTCCCTCGACGGAGTAATCTCACACTTGGTACCTTTTGGCATTCTGTGGTGGGGGAATCACTGGAGAAGTCATACATTTTCAACATAAAGGAAGTTGAGGGAAAATTCTTGAGGCATGTGTTAGGAGCTGAATGGTGTTTTCATGCTTCTCCATGTTTTAACCTTTGGTGCTCGGTAAGCTGCAGCCTGTGGGGCGCTCTCCTTATTTGGCTCCTGAGAGACCTGTGAAGGATCTGAAAAGGTTAAACTATGATAAATGGATGATACCTTTTGGCACAACATCAGGAGATAGATGATGAGCTCCCGCTGCCTTTCACATCGTTGAGAGCAGATGCAACGAGACGGCTGGCAGAAAGCTTTTCAATAAAACCCAATTTCTTAGCTTTTCCTTCCTGTGGCTCCGCAGATACACGAGGCTGGCTACATTACTCAGCTCTTTAGGCAAGATTAATGAGTATGTCCTCCACGGTGGGTGAGAGGACTGATCAAACTGCTATTTGTATTTTGGCGTAATCTCTTTCTGTATGCCGTTAGCATTATTCTAACCCCCCAGATTAGAAGCGAATTAGATGCCAAGGTTATTAATTATGGAGACATGGACTGGCATAACAATGGAGTTGTTGGCTAAAATTAAAAACAAAAAATGACAAAGCAAAAGTCATAGAGGAAACCTTGACTGTGAGCATCAGAGAGCGAAGACGACAGAAACTGCCCGTTGTAGCATTCTAGTGTTTTGCTGATGTGACACGAACTCGTTGCCTCCACCACGACGTCAGCCTTCAGTCGAAACTGTCCCAATTACAGAGTGGACTTTGATGCATATCCCATCATCCACCCATTGAGGAGAATGTGTCATGGTTGCTCTTGGAGGGCTCTTTGGTCTCTTACACTCTCTGACAAGCCCACTGATTACAATTTCAGAGGCGTTGAGGAGTAAGCATTTTTCCTGCATGCACACAGAGCTGCTTCCACTTCCTTTGTCCCTCCTCTCCACTGGACGGGCTCCACATTAATTCAGGTTATATCAATAGCAGGGTCTGTTATGGGACGCCAGATCTCTGTAGTGTAAGGCAGATAGACAGTCCTTTCTCTCTCAGAACAATTTCAAATAATGCATCGTCCACTGCGCTGAAAAAGCCATGTTGTATACGGGCGACAAAGTAATGAAAAAACCTAAATAAACAATGCAAGCGCTTCCACACAGGGGGTCAGATTGCTTGTTTTGTCCAAGCAACAATTAAAAAAAAACAGAAACATGAGTTAATATAGTCTAAATTGTTGCCAAATAATTGTTTGTCAATTAACTAATCAATTAATCTTCTGGCTCTTTATGCTAATTTCATTTTAAAATATGGAGTGGAAGTAAATGGAGAGTCTGTCAGTTGGCAAAAATCTTAATGGTCAGAACTTGATGCAGGTGTCTTTTTCATTAATTTCTGCCAACACAAAGATGATGGCCCATTTTATCACCTGTGCTCACCACATCAGTCACTGTGTTGATATGTCTAAAAATTGTAGAAACTTTTGGCACATTCCTTCACATCAAAACTTCACAAAAGAGCATTTAACCACTGCCCTTTGAAATACTTTGGTCTTAAGGTGCAGCACTAGATAAAGTTTAGATAGATTTAACTTAACTGAGATCTTGGACATGCCTCGGCAGTGGCAAGTAGGTCATACTGCCATTAAGGTCATCACAGGAAGTTTCACGATGGTCAGTACGACTAAATTGATTTTCGGCAGGGAGGCACAGAGTGCAGTTGATGTGGTCAAACCCTCACTGGCTCAACACTGTCTCATCAAAATCCTTCTTTCCTCCTTTTATAAAAATACGAAACATTAACGTTCATTTTATATTTGATCAAAGCGTTCATGAAGACAGTGAAGGTCGTGTTAACTGTAGCTAAGTTTCATCAAAGCCAAGAGGAATCTATAATCTTGAAAATGCAGGTTGCATTGACAAAAAACAGTAAAATAAGAAAAATCTTACTTGTGCTTCTTTCCTAATGTGCTAAATAAAGATAATGAGACAAACTTGAACACTTGACACTGTGGCTGCACCGATTAACAGAAAAATAATCATCAACTACTTTGATAATCTTCTTATTGATTTAAGTAATTTCTTCTGTTTTCTTCTTAGACAGTAAACTGAATATCTTTGGGTTGTGGACTGTTGGTTGGGACAAAACAAGACATTTTAGGTTATATATTGGGCTTTGGGAAACAATGATTGACAATTTTCATCATTTTCTAACATTTAATTGAACAAACAACTAATCAATTAATCATGAAAATCATCAACATATTAATCGTCAATTAAAAATAATCATACGTTTCCGCCGTACTTTACACTGTCAGACAATAAGTTTGAGTCGGACCTTCAACAGGTATTTCTGACACAAATAACAGCTCAACTAAATCATAGCTTGAAAGCTTCCTTGTTGAATCAATGGCTGTTTAAGCTTTGAGATAATAAGATCAGAATCAGGTGGGATCCATGTTTAATATGAGCCAGAAGGCAGGTTTCTTTTAAAAGATTGCTCTCTCAGTTTTTGTAATCAAATAAATTAAATGCATTGTTTGCCAGTGAAACAAAAACAGTTCAATAAAAACTGAAATTATTTCCTCAGTAAACATTTGGAACAGCACTTGTGTATCTTTCTGATCATGCCAGCAGGGAATTAAATTCTTATTTATGAACTCAACTTGTTTCAGGATTGTTTGAAACTCCTGTTATTTGCAGTCAAGATAAACAAATGGAGCTTTGAGTGAAATTGGAAAGAAAAGAAAGAAGAAAAAAAAACTAGTTAGCTTTCAGTTGCTCTGCTTTGGTTTATAGAGCCTAGACATGTCCCCAAAATCCCCAAACTTCCCCCAAGATCACTGTTAATTCTCTAAAACTCAATTTAACACAAACAAAACATCATGGAGATCTGAGAAGAAAGTACTGGAAGTTTTTAACTGCAAACATGATTAATTGTAATTTTTACACAAAGAAGAAGAATGATTCAAAGACAGCTGGTTTCAGCAAATAACATTAACAGATGTAGAGGCTCATTTCAGTGACGCAGAAGACTATCTGCCTATTTATGAGCTGAAGATGAGTCAATTTGCAGTGTTAATTCCTCCTTCCATCATCGTCTCATTAATAATGCAAAAAAAGTCTTGATGATGATGATGATGATAGCATCAGACGCTCAGCTATAACTGTGAGGTACAGTATGGACTGCATCGGCATTAACATTAGACATCCATCAAACATTCAAAGTTACAAAGAGTTTGACCATAGAGCAAATAGCTGTGTAAAAAGTAACTAAGCACATTAGTTAAGTAATGTGTATTTTGAGACATATTTTGTGTTGCCTGTTTTATGTCCTTTGTCTATAAATAAAAATTGCTGTTGCTTTCTGTCTTGGCCAGGACTCTTAAAAAGTTACTTTTTTATCTCATTGAGGTTAAAAAACGAGTACTATTCTGAAATGTGACATTAAAAACATTGGATAATATATCCAACCACTGGTTCCTAACTAGTCGGTGTCCCTTACCAAATATTTTACAAGTCCATGAGCTGTTAGCAAAATGACACAATGAGTTGTTAACATGTAATGTTAAATTATTGTTGAGGCTTAAACAGTTCAAATCATCCAGTAATTCACAACAAAGCAAACATTTACAGTAACAAAAGTCTGAATAATTAATACAGATTTGTGTATAAGAACTTTGTTCTTTTCTTCTTTTTTCTTTCTTCTTTCACCGACTATATCAATCATCTGGAGGGGTCCCAACCATATGTTGGGAACCAGTAGATTAAACTACTATATATAGATAGATAGATAGATAGATAGATAGATAGATAGATAGATAGATAGATAGATAGATAGATAGATAGATAGATAGACAGACAGATAGATAGATAGATAGATAGATAGATAGATAGATAGATAGATAGATAGATAGATAGATAGATAGATAGATAGATAGATAGATAGATAGACTTAGAACCAGTACTTTTGCTTTTGATATTCTATGTCAATTTTGCTGATAATACTTATGTATTTTTATATGAGTAAAACTTTGAATGCAGGACTTGTTATGGAGTAAATTAACATTGTTTTATTGGTACTTTTACATAAGTGAATGATTTTAAAACTCTATGAATATTTGCGGCTGAATGATTCTTGCTTTTTCTTGTGTGTGATGTAACGAGAAAATGGCTGATCAGGGCTCATTACTGGATAAAACGGTGTGGGAGCACCTCCCCAACAGAAGGCTGTTAGCGTTCTTGTGCACATTGTTTGTGCCTTTATGAATTCCTGCTAGGCAGAATACACTGAGGATTAGACTAATGACCCCGATGTTTGTGGGGGAGGCTCATCACCTTGGTGAAAAACAGAAAAAAAGGCTCCAAACAGCCATTTACTGATCTGAGTCGGTTCCAGAACTGCTGGCATGAATTATTTCTGTCATTGTGAGGATCAACCTGCGTGAATGTAGCTCTCACTCACATGTTCCTAATCACCATTTTCGCTATTATCGTATCTCAGGTGCGTATCCATTAAGTAAATGAATAGGCATTACCGTGGCAATAAATATGAACGTTGTGATTCATTTCATTAGCATTTTTCCTATTAAAAGTCTGTGTCTCAGGGAATGCAGCTGAAAAAGCATAAACAAGCTTTAATTTCTTTCCTTCCTTTTGAGTTCCACTGGTTTGCACCAATGAATTTGAGTTTTTTCATGAAGAGGGGCTTATTCTTATTATTATAATCATTATAATGATGATGATGATGATGATGATGATGATGATGATGATGATGATGATGATGATGATCACTATTACTAGTAGTAGTACTAATTTCTGCTTTCACACTCACACATAGACCAGTGACGGAAGGGGTAAAAGTATCACAATACCACAGTGTAAAAATACTCCATTACAAGTGAGATTATTAAATTCAAAATATTACTTAAAGTCCCCTTCCACTGAAAAATTGAACAGTTATTTAAATGAAACCGTCGGAGAGTTTTACACAGTCGTTATCTCGTCAGTGAAATGCTACATCACCTCTACTGCAGTACACATGGCTATTTGAAAAAAACCAAAAGCCAAAATATTCAGAAACCACTGTAACATTATATTGTATTTTTTATTTTATTATTATAAAACTGTATATTCTTTTAATGTAAATTCATAGTTTGTAAAGAACTGTTTATAGCTGTATAATAAATATAGCTGCGTAAAAAGTACCATTTTTTCTCTAAACCGTTATGGAGTGGTAGAAGTATAAAGTAGCATTAAATGGAAATACTTAAGGATAGTATTTGAGTATATTTACTTAGTTAACAGCACAGAGAGACTGCGAAACACACTCACGTGTCCTGCTTGCTAATTCGAAATCTGTCACCTCCCAGGAGATTCTTCCTGCTTGACGAGTGTTGTCAATGACAGCTGGTGTTTCATACTCACGCGCTCACACACACACTAATGACACACACTCACACATACCCACGCACATCCTTTTTGGTTACTGTCTCTCATTATCCCCTGTTCCAGCACAAAATGGACACTCTCCAACTAGAATATTTAGCATTGACAATGTTTTCAGATGGAAGCAGAGCTTTTCCACACATTGGGACTGTCGTATTGGCGATGTATTATTGATGTCTCCTTTTTGTTTTTCTTGGGCTTGTTGTTATATTGCAAGAACACAACAGTAATTGCTCCTTTGGGATTTTGCTCGGCGGGATTTATTACACTTGCACTCCAAGATTTAAAAGCCAGGCTCCAGTCTGGAGGAAGAAGTTTTGCGTTGGTGTGAAAATTGCCTGTTTGCCCTTGTTCACAACAAACTTGTCATCTCGAGTTTGATGGTTAACAGTTCGCCTGAGTGCCATATTTAAATGTCCTCCCGCTGTCCCTACCCATGCATATATTCGGCTCCACGCTAGGATTATGCCGCACCTTTTATCTTTCAGTTTCATTTTCAACTCACTGTATTTTGTGTAGAAAAAGGGTCTTTTGCTGTGCAGGGGTGGACGTGATGTGAAAATGAAGCAGTGACATACACCTTGAGCTCAGACGTCTCCTCCAAGTCATTACTCTCACCAGACTTCTCTTAACAAGATCATCTTCTCGTTATCGATTCAGTTCATTGTTTACAACAGGGCGCTGGGAGATAACCATTCCTATCACTCAGAACAGCTGATCTGAGAGGATTATGGGAACATATCAGCTCGCTGCATCAATAAACCGTGTGATGATGAAGGCTGCCGTGAGCTCACTTGCAAATGTGAAATCTCCCCAAAACATGGAGTCATTGACTTCAGGTGTTTGGACACGCTCAGATACAAAGAGGAAACCCTGCAGATATTTTAATGGTGTTTGCGAGGCTGCCGCTTTGTGCTTGCATAATGACCTTATCAGACACTGTATCATTACGTCGGTGCAGCTGTAAAGCCAGTGTGCAAGTCTTTCTCATCAAAGGATGTCCCTGAAATTCTTCCATGTCTCTCTGAAGGCCCTGCCCTACATTTCTTGGTCTCCAAAGTGCTTCTTTCTCTGACAGACACTCCCTTTTCTTGCTCCTCTTTTTCATCTATCAGATTGCCTTTCATTTTCCTCCCCTCCTCAGCCCGCCTCTGTCTGTCACGGCTCCCCCCCTCTCACCCTCTCTCTCCCCCCGTCTTTTTCCCATCTTTTTTGCCTCCCTCTCTCTCTTCCTAATGTCCTTCTGTCATTTCTTCCTGGCTTTTTCCTCCTCTATCTTCTCCGCTCACCACCTCCTGCTGCAATTTCAGAGGAAAGGGGAGAGGGAGAGATTCTTTGACCTGGTAAATTGCACCTCATCTTTTGTATTCATGCCAAGGCAATCATTCCTATGGGGATGTGTCTGTGTGGTCCTCACAGCAGTAGCTTTCCTCTATCTGGGTGGAGGTTATGGGGACAAGCAATAGCTGCATCATTGTACAGTCTGCACCAGCGGCAACCCAGCTGATATGGAGCCAATTAAGGCAAAGGAGTGTGTTGTAACACGGTGCAACCTGATTTTCTCCACACACCAACTGGCTTGACACATTGGGCTGCCTGGATCTACTCCTTCCAGCAGAACATACTAATAGATACTCACAGCAAGAGGGGGCGTTTGTTCTCTTCTCCGGGTCACCCACACTGGATGAGGTGAGGAAGAAGATGGGGAGGAGGTTTGCTTTTTATCTGGGAGAGAAAAGAGACACAGAAACAAGGTGCAGAATTGTTCTTTTCACCTTTTGTGCAGGTGGTGAGGAGAGTTAAGGTTTAATGACAGAGTCCTACCTTCAGGGCAGAGCTGAGCCGCATACAAGTTGCAGAAGAGTTTGCAATACAAGGGCATTTTTGATTGGGGAAGCACTGCAGGGAGTAGAGTGTGAGACAGAATTGAAGCCTTTGGTTTAATGTTGGTGGACACATTAATAGAAACACCTGTATAGTCAAATTCAGTGCAGTGTAGTTATGCACTGTGTTCAGACTTTGTTCACAGAGATGATGCAACAACTTTGTGGTAACTTTTGAGGCCGTTGTTTATAGATGTTCTCGGTTTTTATCACATTCTATGTGTGGTTGTGTCAATCGCCTCTAGATATAATACACCACTGTTTGTTGTTGTTGTTTGTTGGGAATTTCAAGGAGACAAGGATTCTTGTCCTGAGTTGCATGTCTATAAACCTGGAGCAGTTCATTTGAAGAAAGATTTTCACTTCTTTCAATGTTTCGTAGGGGACTGAAGAAGCAAAATGACTATATTTTGCCATAAATAATTGAGAGAAAAGACTGTTTAGATTAATTAGAGAAAAAGACAGAAAAGTACACATAATTTTGTGTATCATAATTGATTTTTTTTCCAATTGCTTACCTAGAACAATCTCCCAAAAAGACTGTGATTCTCTTTAAAACACAGTGACTACAGTGCTTTATGTATAGAGACAGCCATTCCCTCTATGCTGAGATGGTGGTTGCCAATACAATCTCTATGATGGTAAAACAAAACCAATGTGGACTGCTGTTTGGGGACTCCACTCTGAGGATGTGAACCTTGAACATACTTTGTACTCCCCTCCACTCAGGCCTATGAACATTGCACTTTGCATGTTACACTTTACATGTAAATCATATGGCTCATTGGCATGTTTTTAATTGTGAAGATCTACAGCACAGAGGAATCATATATATCAGACTTTGCACAATACTTGTAAGTGGGATCAGTTTATTGTTGGTTTGGCTCTGCACATGAGATTTGTTGACATGAAGACTAATATGGAAAATTGCCAGCCAAATCCTTTTAGTTAGATTCAAAGGATAAAGTAGTTCTTGCTGTAATAACTTTCCAGATTTGTAAAATTTCATCATACTTTAAACTACCGTGATGTGTTTTGGGATTTGATTATCCATCCAACTCACAGATCTGCTCCTTAAATTGGCCCTCCTAAAACATATTTTATCTTCTCATTGGTACCTGAAGGCATGAAGTGTGGACCAGTACAGCCACTTGCATTGTTTTTTGGCATTTTGAACTTCCAAAAAACTTCTAACAACATCATGCTACATACTTATTTGCTAGTGAAGATAAAACATGTCAATCTATCAACCCCCCCCCCCCCCCCCCCCCCAAAAAAAAAGGGTTAGGGTAAAACAAACAAACCCCAAAGCCGTGCCATTTTTGGGAAGATAATCAATATTTGCATGACCATGGGAGGTCCCTCAACCTGGTGAGGACAGCTAACTGACTCTCCAGCTCTTCCTCCATATAATCCATTCTTTTAACTGCATTATAGTGGCATAAATTTCCATTCTGTAAACCAAAGTGATATATAATTAATTGCTCAGTTTTGCTCGCTGTGTCATTGTTTTTTTAAAAGATGAATCTCAAAACAATCAAAACTTTGTTCAGTTAATTTCAGACTTGTTAGCATTAATCAGTAGGAAATCTCCCTAGGTGCAGCTTTAGTCATTAATCAGTATATTAAACTCACTATGTGACCGACCATCATGTTTTTTGAGCCCCTATTGACTGCTATTACATCTAGTTTTTATCTTAATCAGTAGCTTTGTCTCCCACCAGAGCTACAACAGTCCTCTATTATCTGTTCTTTTATAAACAGCATGAAGTTCTGGTTGGCACTTGTCAAACCTCTGAACTGTTGCTTGAATTTGTGAATCAGTGTCTGAATTTTTCTAGTATTGAGTTTGATCATAGGATTCAGTTGTTGCTCAGAAATGAACAGGACTTACAACTCTGTCAGCTTTATTGCACCGTGCTTTGTTTTTGTCCTGTGTGTGTGTGTGTGTGTGTGTGTGTGTGTGTGTGTGTGTGTGTGTGTGTGTGTGTGTGTGTGTGTGTGTGTGTGTGAGAGAGAGAGAGCGAGAGAGAGAGAGAGAGAGAGAGAGACTCATTTTGATGTGCTTTAAACTGTTGCATTCCTCTCCAGTACCCATACTTGTTTACTTTGATCACAAACGTGCACAAAGTCACACATTAAATCTAACTGTCTGTAGCACTGTCTGTGTTGAATCTCTCTCTCTCTTCTCTCTCTCTCTCTCTCTCTCTCTCTCTCTCTCTCTCTCTCTCTCTCTCTCTCTCTCTCTCTCTCTCTCTCTCTCTCTCTCTCTCTCTCTTTATCTATCTCTCTGTCTCTCTCTCTGTGCCACACACACATACACACACAAGAAGTGAAGTTTAAACTCCTGCTTGCTTTGAAGATCACAGCTCCGCCGCCAATCTCTCCTCTTCTTCAAACACTGTGCATGATATCAGTTCTTGTTTCAACCGTGCCCCCCTAACAAGATAATCAGCCATGTCACTTATCCAAAAAACACTCTATCAATGAATTTTCATTAGTCTCTTTTTTTTTTTTTAGGTCAGACGCATTTATTTTTCTGAAGTAGATAATTGCCCTCCATCAAACATGTCTTCTTTTCAAGGTACTCACAGAAAACTCTGCCTTAATTAAGACCAGAGCGTCAGCACAGCATGAGCTGTCAACCTGGAGTATGACTGCTGACCACTGGAATCCCTAATTGCCCCTGTTTCGATATCCACTCTTCCCCCTCTATTCCTCCTCTCGTCAGTCCTCCTCCTCTCCTTGTCTTCATTAGTTCTCAGCAGTGTTTGCTTCCCACCTCAGCTCTCTCTAATGACTGGTCAAACGTGCATGCTGGACAAAACAGCTCCAAATAAGCCCTCCTCCATCAACTCTGGCCTGCAGCACTCAACCTGCCAGACTGTGTCTGTGTGCCAGCATTCATCAGCACAATAGGAGCAGGTTTGATTCTGGTCTAAATAGGACTTATATACAACCACGACTGAATTTTTCTCTCTCTGCCGTTGCCTCCAGCTGCTGGGAGATTTTACTTTAATTGGTAGCTAGACTCATGCCGCCCCTCCCGTCCACTCCTCCTTTGCTGCCATTGACTCTAATTGGTGTTTTGTTTCTCCGTTCGTTAACTCTATTCATTCAGTCGTTCACTCTCACTGTCCCTGTCCATTTCATTCTTTTATCCTTCCATTTCCCCCTCTCTTTCTCTTCTTTTAATCCTCTCATCTCATAAATTGCACACAGTTATTTTTGAGGGCATTTTATCCCTTAATCTGATTTTTTCATGATGTTTTTTTTTCTACTGAATGATGAAATAATACATTAGCATTGCAAATATACAATTCATCCCAGAGAGATTTGTTTTAACTTTACTCAATAGATAAAAAAAAAACAGCTGGCTTTACAGAAGATTGTGATGACATTTTTATTCCTAACCAGTCTGTCCTCCACTCTGCATTATTAATGTTTATTTTGTTTGAGGATATGTTTACAATATTGGTTGTTATTTGTAACTGTGTACATACAAGTGGCATGGCTAAAGGCAATGTCGGTCTGTTGATCCACCACTGGGGTCCAGGCTGAATATATCAACAACTGTTGGATTAATTGTCATAAGATTTGGTACAGACACTCAGAGGATGAATCCTAATGACTATAGTGATCCACAGACTTTACTTCTTTAGTTGAGTTAGAAAATTCAGTTTTTTAGTAAAATTTCTCAACTGTTGCACTGATTTTCATGAAATGTTGCACAGTTGTTCATCCCCCATAGTAATTAAACAGTAATAACTTTGGTGATCCTGACTAGCACCGTCATCAAATCATGTTTTCAACTGGTTCAGTACTTTGGTTTATTACCAAATATCTGCAAAACGAATTGTGTTAAGTGCTAATTGTTTGCAAGTTAACATACTTACCAAAGACTGGGACCATGATAAACATCAGCATTGCATTAATGTCATTGTGAGCATTTTGCTATGCTAGCGTTAGCATTTAGCACAAGGCAAAAGTGTTGCCAACTATTTTCACTGGGAAACAGCTAAAGCCTGCTTGAACAGTCGCTAGATGACGCCACACGCATATATGTGACAACATAATGTAGTATTTAAAAAAAAAAAATCTAAATAAAGAAAATTCACTTCAACTAGATCAATATGTTTCTAAGTCTACCTCTAATATTTACCTAAAATCTACTTCATGCAGGCTGTTGTATAGACTGTAAATGAACTGAATAGAGAAATTATCTAGACACTGAAATAAACTGACCATTTTGACAAAAAGTCAAGTTAATCCATTTAGAATTCAGACAATGGGGATCATCATGATTAGTCGTATGTAGGCACATTCACAAATCATACTCTGTCTGGCTGATGATGGGTCCACATAATGTGTTGCTGCTCTGTGTCCCACCCAATGAACACAGTCAGAGAGTCACAGCCACATTCACTGAGAAACACTGGCAACTCTATCCAAGTAAAGTATAAGGTCTGCCCAAAAAGTTGCTAGACTTGTCACTAAATGGGTCTAAAAGTCACCAAATCTATTGAGAAAGTTGCTTAGGTGTCAACACTGCAAAGCAGTCTTGTGTAAAAGTAGTGCTACAACCTCACAGAGATGCTAACATAACTGTACACTCGTGCTTTTTGGTACAAACTATTTGTACTGCCACAGGCTGAATGTTTGGTCGTTTTCTAATCAAAACCTGCTTTGTTTTACCATATGAAACTGGAAAATATGACCCATCAGTCGCCCACGGACAAACGCTGCATTCACAACCCACATGATCAACACATGAGCAGTGTGACATACAATAAAAGATACTTATATATCGAGGTCATAATTCCCCCCGTTTTTCTTTTTTAAGAACTTTTCAGAGCATTTTTGCTTTAGGCCACCATTAATTTCTGTCTGTGTGTAGAAGCCTTATCTCTGAGGAGACTGTAGAAAACAAAGACATCTTTGATGAGCCTAAAGGTCAGCCTGGAGGAGGTTGAAAATGCTCTGTTCTTTTGTTGCATCTCTAGGCGATACTAGACAGCCAGACAACATCCTGCTGGGCTGGATGATTGCTGCCTCTCAACCCTCACATTTACTGGCTATATCCTCCATTTCGCATCCTTGAAGACGTAGCATCCTCACTAAGCCCTCGCTCGATCCCCCTTCCCACTGCATTCACCCACACAAAATCAATAACAACACTCAAATGCTATTTCTTCGCTCAGAGGGGGTATGGCATACATCAAGCGTAAAGGTTCACTGCAGTGTAAGTATGTCTTTTCCCCAAGGGACTGAGCTACATTGGGGAAGTGAGGGGGGAGTCGGGTGAGGAATTAAATCTGATTTCACACACCCTTAAGACCCATGTGAGTTTTAACCACCAATTATTACCCATGTTACCCATGGGCAGCGAAGGGCTATGAGCGTTAACCACGAAACCAATCAGGCTGGGCTGAACTGCACAAACTACAATCACATAGTAATAATGTGTGATTATATGAGTCCTCTATGGATTTTATTTCTCCCCGTTGTTTAATTTCACACTCTCATACACAGTCTTCAACTGCCACTCAATAATACCAGACTGACACATGAACACTGAAACAGCCTCACTGAGTACAGCTGGAAACACATTTTGAAAACTAAGCTTCATGTTTATTCTGTAGTTGAATCAATACCCGAAAACTATCTAGTAACAAACCATCTGTATTTGGTCCCCAAAGGTCCACACCGTCTCCCTCAGCTCTGAAGCATACTGCCTCCCAAGGTGGTCTGGGACCGAGCTCCTTCTCCCTTTCATCCCCTCTACTATCTTCTCAAGGTTAATCCCTGCAGCTCTGACAGACATGTTTTCCTCCACACAGAGTGGGTCAGGATGTCAGACAGGGTGAGCGATGGGCAGGCAGT
This sequence comes from Scomber scombrus, assembly GCF_963691925.1. NCBI lineage: Eukaryota > Metazoa > Chordata > Actinopteri > Scombriformes > Scombridae > Scomber > Scomber scombrus. The sequence continues at coordinate 21,798,622 of NC_084980.1, forward strand.
GATGGTTCATACAGCCCAGTGCCAGTGAAGGACAGGTGCTCTAGAGGCAGAGGAAGGTTCAGATGCCGACAGAATAAGGAAATAGAGGGGGGGCGGCCTGGGCTGTCTGGGTTGTCGCTCCAGCAGGTGAAGCAGAGTTGTGACAGGCCGTTGTCTGTCTGCATGTTGCTTCTGTACCTTTACTAGGACAGTGTGGATGGAGGAAAAAGCTTAATGAAACCAGGGCAAGCTCCTTCTGTGTGCCACAAGTGGGACAAGGTTACCCTTCATCTCTCTTTGGCTGAATATCCTATAATAAAATGAAGAATTATTTTTTTCATCCTGCGAGAGTACATTTTTAATGTAATATGCCTAATATACATACGCTGTTTAACAATATAGGGCAAAAAAAATCCCATCCACTTACACTAGAAAAAAAGCACATTTGTAGTGGTGTCTTCATGATGTTTTACATAAACAATACAACTATTTAGAGCTGAAATGATTAATCAGTTAATCAGTTGACAGATATAATTTGACACATTTTCAAGAAAAAATGGGGAGAAGCCACTTGGTCCAGTGGGAATTTCTCTGATTGCAAAAATGAATCTGCTGGATTTGGGTTGTTGTTTGGATGAAACAAAACTTCTGGGATACTGTGATTGACATTTTACACCATATTCTAATACTTTATAGAATCAATGAAAAAATGTAACGCCTGCACACTTATTCCAAGCCACAAAAGATGAATATGAAATTTTATAGACCAAATGATTACGGGATTACCAGAGATAATAATCAGCTTCATAAATTATTTGCCACTTTTCAGGCAAATAAAAGAGATAAAACTACCTTTCACTCCCTAAAGAATCACATAATTTGTTGTACTTTATAGACCATCAGTTATTTTTCATCAGTGACTCCTCCCTGCCTCTAAATCCTTTTCCATCTGTCAATTTATTGAAGAAATATAGACTGAGCATGTCGTGTAAGTTTGAAAAATATCCCTGAAATTGTTTTGTATAATGTTGTATAATGTAAGATTATCTCAAAAAATAAGGATGACTTCTGGGAAAAGTCAAAATGTATAAGGTTGTGTTTTTAAGAAAAAAAATCACTATAAGATGTGTTACAGACAGGGTTACCAGATGAATATGGGTGGAACAGGGGGATTTGGAGGTATGGCGGGGCCTTCAGTACATTACATTTAGTGTCAACAAATAGTAAAACACTTAAAAGTCAAAACGCAACACTAAGATATATTATGTTTGTTCATGAAGCCATTAGGAAAAAGAAACAGTGATTGTGTTGTATGTAACAGTGTGTAAATCATTATCCGTTACATCATATTCACTTTGTTAATTTCATCAAGATGGTTTAATTTCCTTTTTTACTATGCCTAGTTCATCAATTTGCGACACTACAGCTATAATTCGACTACGGTTACAGTGCCTGTCTGTGGCAACAACAAAATAAGGTTTCACAGCAATCCGTATTTAATGTTTTATTAGTCAATAACTAATCCAAACTTGGGTTTAGTTTCATTTTCGGGACAAAATTAAGGATTTGTGACAGCTGCTCGTAATTTGGGACTGGTACAGAAGAGAAATTAATGTTTACTTTGTGCAAACCTGAATAACATTACCTGAAGATAAATAACATAACTGGTGTCAAAATACAGTGTTTATTTTGGGTAATCCCTTTGGTTGCATCACTGATTACAACTTTCATCAGGTGATGTAACAAGATATTGGAGGAATACTTTAAAACACTTGCAGTAACTATGATCAAAGGTGTTTTGTTGAAGCGCAAAGAAAGTGATTTCAAATACATAAATGATAGATGTGTCTTGAATTATGAACAATTTATTGCATGAATTATTGAGCAGTAAACATTTTGTTGAGGATAAATTCAACATGAGTGAAATTTTCAGTTTTCAGCAGTCAGGAGACGCTCACGGCCAGCCCTTAATGCCACGGTCAGAAGTAAACTACAGTTTACTTCGACTCCATCACCTCAACCCAAACCACCATATTGGATGGGTCACGTAATTCCGGCTGAAATGTAGAGCCTTGTTCAGACCATCCAGCCTATTTCTCGGTAATAGCCTGACTGGGCTCCCTGAAGAGGCCAATTCTGGCCAGCAAGGCTCACTTAAATTCTCCCTGAGACAGAGGAAGAGAAAATAGGGTCTGTGGAGCCACTTAAAAGCCCCTGGGTGAAAATGGGATTTCTGACCTGCTCCACTGGTGTTGCAGCGCTACAGCCAGATTGGCTGTCAAGGTGCTGCCAGGTGGGAGAAGGAAGGACACGGGGAGATGGGAGGAGTGGATGGATGTTGCTGCTGGTATAGACCGCCAGGACCTCATTAGCTCAGCGTTTCATCAAACACTGGTACCAGTGTGGCTCTCACTGCCTCCATATATCTCTTTCTCTTTTGCCAGCTTTTCTTTTTCCCTTTTTTCTCCATCACTTTCTCACTCAGTTTTTTTCCATTATCCCTGTTTCTTCTCCCCCACCTCTTCTTTTCATCTCTCTTTCTCTCACTATCTTTGCTCCTTAAGGTCTCATTAACCAGATGAGCCAGTTCTGCCGGTAATCTTCCACTAAGTCAAAGTCAGCAGATGAGGATGATAATGACACATCTCCCACCACCCCCACACCCAGCAATAACCATTTGTTCTTGTTAATGCCACGAAAATGTAAATTTGTTATGGCTATAAGCATGTAAATAACTACCATATTTCTGCTGGGGAGATATTTCAGGGCACATTAGAGGGCTCTGCAGGACTGGTTTGCATATCATTGATTTTCATTGCAGGGGTCTGTACAGGGGTCTGTGTGGAAGCAAGAAAAAATCCTGGACACACCCACATGCACACATACTGTACATGTGCAGCAGCCTCACAACATGTAGAGCAGCTTAACATACACAAATAGGTCTGTTAATGATTTATGTGCATGCACATCCTGGAATGAATATGCTGATGACAAAAAGAGGCCACACACACAATCAACCACAGTGTGCATTTACAGATGCTCCCAATGTGGTCTCAAGTAGCGGCTGTGTTTCTAACAATAGCAAAGAAATATTTTTTGATTTTGTGAAGAAACTTATTAGCAGAACAAGCAAAAAGATGCTGAAAAAAATCATAGCAAAATTACCCCAAAATCACATGTTGCTTGTGCTAGAAAGAAGAAGATAAGAAGCACTGACATTCTTTAACAAATGTCTACTGCTTAGATTGCTGTGCCTGCTCCTGTGAAACAATATGTGACAGAGATTTCTTAATTATTAATTTTTGTGGATGTGACAGTCTTTGATTCATGAGTGGATGTTTTCTTTGCAATCATCAGAATGATAAGAATATTTTCTGGTATTGTAGCTTATGTTGCCAGTAGAAAAATCCCTTTTTTCATGAGGTAGTGAACTGATTATGTGTTGATTTCAGTTAAAGCTTTCATTAGTTATCTATATCAAAAATATTTTAGGGAAAATAATTGGAATAAAGTAAAGCTCCCTATTTAATAAGTATGCAATATGAATTGTATGCATCAGGTCTGGTTATGGAGGTAAACACACATTCCCCTGTTGTGTGCAAGTGGGAGAAAGATTTAAGGTGAATCCTTTGTACAACCCCCGGGTTTCTACCAATCACAAAGCAATATGACAAGCTACATATAACCAGGAGGCTCTGTCTCTATCCATTTGTCAACAAAGCATTTTCCACCTCAAACACACAGTGAAGCTTTTTATCAAAGTCCCCCTAGGTGTGCATTTCTGTCCGCTTTGCATCTGTTTAAACCAAGGGCTAAACACAACTCTCAGAACATGAAACACAACTTGAAAATACAGGGTGTGTTGACTTTATAATAAATATGGTGCAACATTAACATGTAAATTCTGCTGGTAGTGCTGTTATTACTTCCACAGTGGACAAGGAGGACACATATTTTGATGCACAAGATATTAGCAGAGACACCTTTTTTTAATGTTTATTTCATTCCTGTTTTTTTATGCTCTGCTTCCATTAATCAGCCTCTCAAGATGCACTGCCAGACCTGCGCCCTGGTGACCAGCTCAGGTCACCTCATTGGAGGCGGTCGGGGTGAAGAGATCGACAAGGCTGAATGTGTCATTCGCATGAACGACGCTCCCACCGCCAGGGGTTACGCCCATGATGTCGGCCGACGCACTTCCCTGCGCGTCATTGCTCACTCCAGCATGCAGCGGGTCCTGCGGAGTCGCCATGAGCTGCTCAATGCCAGCCAGGACACAGTATTCATCTTCTGGGGCCCCAGCAGCTACATGAGGCGTGACGGGAAGGGCCTGGTGTATAACAACCTGAGGCTGATGAACCAGGTGCTACCCAAACTCAAAGTCTACATCATTTCCTGGCAGAAGATGCTGCAGTTTGATGAGCTCTTCAAGAAGGAAACTGGCAAGGACAGGTGAGGGGAAGATGAATGTGCAAGAATACAATAAGGAGGGAGGTAATTTGGATTCTGACCATGAGGTGTATGGAGTACAGAATACGTATCAAATTTAATTACAGTGAAATCATTCTATTGTGATGATACTTTGGGGTTAAAAGAGCATTTCAGTCAGGTGGTTTTGCATTTTTAAGCTATAATTAAATTGGGCCAGTATTCACCAGTGCACAATAACGGCATGTTAAGATTTCTTTACAACGGCGTACCTTTACTTGTTTTTCAGTATCACCATGTTCTTATGATGGTAGATACTCATCTGTGTGAGAGAAGGTGTAAATGTGCAGCTGCATGAGATAGAACCTGGTTCAGTTCAGGCACAAATTGATGGATATGAGCAAAATTCTTTGTACTTAGCCTGGCAGGTATCAAAGGTACATTTTATTATTTGATGAATGAAATACTCCTTAGTGAGTCAAAAATAATTATAGCTTGTGGAAAAAGTCAGAAGATTTTTTTTTTTATCACTATACAGTGTGGCACAGAAGAGAAATAGTTCTTTTATCCTCCCTATATCTAAATACAGTAATTAAAATACATGCAAGTCTTCTAAAGCAAGACAGTAAAACTTGTTCTACATATAAAAAGTAAGAAAAGAGTTAGAACCAGTATATATATATATATTCCACCCACATGTTATAATTTCTACCACAGTTATCAGTATTTTATACTACAAATTAGTAATTTGTATACTAAAATTAATAATGCTTGTGCCCCAGAACAGTATCTGTATGCTATGCAGACTGCTGGGTCCAATTTGAGCTCAGACTAGAACAACAAAACACATATTTTACAATATTTTACCCTGCATTTTAAGATTAATTTCCTGTCCTCCAGGCTTCTGTCTCTATTTCTTCAGTACAATATGAAAATTAACTTGTAGAGAAATTAAATTAGCTTGAAATACAGTAGGTAATCCATCAACTTGAATGTGTGGTTGTAAGTGTATAGTTTATTTTTCTGTCAAGGTCATTACATTTGGTACTATAGTGCATTAAGTGCTTGCAGGAAGCCCCTGGAATCAAAGACATGTTGTTACTGAAAATCAAGTTTGAAAGACAGTTTAATTAACATGGACGTAAGGAAAGTGATAATGGTTTCTTGCCCACTATTTGGCAGCAGATTCTCATGTCATTGATGCTGTGAGTTTCCTGCAATCACCAAGTGAAAGTTGTTAATGCCCAACGTTAAATAGTGATGTCACTTAAAAAACCTCTGCTTTGCTTGTGTGTGATGTACAAATAACTGAGTTTCTCTTTCTGCAACACCTTCTCTCAAGCTGAGCAGTGTTAAAAGGACTCAAATTTAATGAAACCAAGCTGAGTTCTCAGTCCTGTGGCCATTAATGCTTAATGAAAACACTACCGTACACACCAATTTCTCTCTCTCTCTCTCTTTCTATCTCTCTCTCTCTCTCTCTCTCTCTCTCTCTCTCTCTCTCTCTCTCTCTCTCTCTCTCTCTCTCTCTCTCTCTCTCTCTCTCTCTCTCTCTCTCTCTCTCTCTCTCTCTCTCTCTCCTACCCTGTCTTTGTCTGAGCCTTTGTCCGAGTTGTCAGTGGAGACTGAATCTGACTTCAGCTTAAGATAGGTGTCAGGGGATGGAATTGCCAAGTAGAGGATTTAGTGAATAGCTGACACATCCATCCCTCAAAATCTGTGCCTCCAATCATGGTAAATGTTAACAGTGATCAAGCAGCTTCTGTTACTGTTCCTATTACCTGTTTCTCATCCTTTATAGCATTAGGCATTAACTTTTGTGATCTCAATTTCATTTGAGAGAAGTTTAAAAGAAGCCATCTGTATGCAAAATGTGCCATACCTTTATGAAATGACAACATTTTTTACCTCATTTATAAAATGAATGGTCTTTAAGGATTTAGAGCCTGTGCGAGTGGCATTAATAACAGAGTTTCTGGGTAATCAACTGTGCAATCTGCAACCCTGCAGCCTGTAACTGTAATTATGGGCTATGCCATTTAAATAAAGGTAATTAAGATGGTGTGGGATGTTGCCACATCCACCCATTTTAATAACACCACCGGAGGAGCAATGAAAAACAGGTGTCCCTTTGCATCCTCTGTGTTAAATTGGCAGGCCAGAATGAGCTTCAATTGGTGATTTAAGGCAAATTAGCTTTTGAAATAACTTTTTTTTCATTCCTTGTTTTATGTTCCTGTAATGCTTTATTGTAATCACTAAAAGCTTCACTTTGTTGCACTGTTAGGTTTCTACTGGACCCATTTGGGCTGAGTTGAGGTGTAGTTTGCTGAAACAAAATGTGTAGGTGGCAAGCCTAGTGGTGAGAGATCGCTCAATTACCAAAAGATCACAGGTTTGATGTTTTTAAAGGACCATCTACCCACTACTGGAGAGCTGACAAAATGGATGTTGATGTTAAATCTTCAAAAGGTCTACCATGCCAGCTAACGCCTGGCAATCCTGCAAAATCATTCTGTTGTGACTTATGAGAAAAGGTCAAAAACAGGAAAAGAGAAGAGCCTCAGCAGGCCAGCTGTGCAACACAGAATGACGCAACAGCTGCAGCAGCAGAGAATACACAGACCTGAGAGGAATAATTGGTTGCAATAAGAGCTTTACAGGATGAAATGGATCAAGAGCAAAGAGAATCAGACCTCCTCCATGACTATAGGTTTTTTCTGCTTGTTAGTCTTTGCTTTAGCGGGATAATTTTGCCCTCATTGGACAGTGACAGTGTAAGCAACAGGCAGGACTCATGAGGGGGGGACAAAGAGGGATATGCAACTAGAGGTCCCCTGCTGGAATATTTTGTGGTTCTATGCGTCATAACGCCTAGGCATCAGGGACCCCATCTTCAACTATTGTAAGTGCATGTTTCCAACACCTTAATATATATTTACCAAAGTTTTGAGAATAATACTTACACATTCTCTAAAGAATCAACATAGAAGGAAACATGTCTTAAATTAAAGTGAAAAATATGTCACACTGATCATCGACATTATATTGACATCACTTCATTGGGAAGGATCAGCATATCACCTGCATGCAAAATTGGACTTTGGCAGGTGCACTATACGTAATTTGAAAGTGTAAAGTTGTGTTATTTGAATGCAGATTGAAGAGACCCGGCTGGTTATGCTAATAGTGGCTAGTAGCCTCGAGCTCCTAGCCTCAAGAAGAGATCAGGAGTGGGCTACAGAGGTCTGGTAAACTCTCTTCTTTCTATCTCCAACAGTTTGGTCTGATAGAATTGATTCAATTTCACACAGCTCCCTCCCTCCCACAAACGTCCTTATACGACTTTTTCACATATTCATTTTAACAACTAGAAAAGTACAGGAAATTGGACAAAACAAAAACAAACTGAAGCAGAGGGAAGTCTGCTGCTGGTCAAGGAGGTACATCAAAGAAGATATATTTAAAAAGGAGGGGGGGTCTAATCCAAAAAGATGCATGGAAAGAGATAACAAACACAATAAATGCTGGCACAGTTTCCATTTCTCAGAAATGTAAAAACAGTGATGCAACAAAAATGGGAACTTTAATCAGACAGAACGAACCATGAAAGTCAAGTAGATACAGATGGCCTTGGAAAAAATGGTGCCTTTAATTAGTAATCAGCACCAAGCAACATATAATCACTGTAGTCACTGAGGTAGAGAGCATCAGGTACAACATTCATGGTGTATGTGCCTGCTGGTGTTTCTAGTGAGGGAAGCAAACCAGGAACTTCATTAAATAATGAATTATGATAAAAAGGTTTTTTTTAACTAATGTGGTTCATTTACATGTACTCATAAGAGTGTACTGATACTGATTGTTCAACAGGTGTTTCAGCTTTAACTAATTATGCCTAATCATACCTTCAGGTGACCTTACCCTCAGCAGTTGCATAACAACTACTTTAATAAACTCAGTGACAATACAGCTTCTCTTTAGAAATTAATACAATGCAGAAACAAAAAACACAGAGAGAAGCACGAAAAAGTCTCAACTAATTTGATCAAGTATTAAATTATTTTTCCCACATGGAATAAAACTGTGCCTGCAAAATCAACTTGTACTCTGATATCCAGGGTGATCCTCTTTAAACCAGTCATCTCTTTTGTTAGATACAAGTGTCGTTTGTAAGTACTCAGTTTTTACTAATTTTAATAGAAATAAGATTTTAAGACTCAAGGATCAACACACAGTTAAACTACACTTTAATTGCTAGATTTAAAATACCAAACTGTGCAAACATAGGGAGCCATACAGTTCTCCTTCACAGGGATAAATCTGTCTATCCCACTCACAGCTTGCTTCCAGTCCTTTTTAAGACAGCCATCGAGGCTTAGAGCTTGACATTTCACACCACATTATTCATCAGCATGTTCATAAACAAGGAAATGAGGAAGACTTCTTAAGTGAGATTAGCTGCATGCCTTCTGACTAAGACCTTCATGAATCCACCACAGAGTGCTTGATGACAAAATGTTGTGCTTTGAGCTATGAAAGTTTTCTCATTTTCCAAAGATGTGATTGATTCAGGGGGTTTAGGTTGTTTGGCAACAAAGTAAAACAGCAGGCTCTGTAGTAAAGGTCAGACTGTGAAGAAATAATGGAGGAATAAAGGAGGAGCATAACATGATTGTTTGCTTTAATGCATGTAAAAAAGGCCATCACTTTTTATGGGCTGAGCTGACTGTAGTAATATACCCTCTCTTTCTGTCAGTATTATCTTAGTCTACCTCAACTATTAACTTATCAGCATGCAGTAAGGTTATTTTGATATCTTGATAGTGGAGGATGCTATCCCAAAACAGAGGCACTCCTAAAGGTGTCTTCCCTTGATGGATTAAGTTTGTGGACATTACTGTTTGCGTACAAGTCTGAACTCTTGTGGGAATGGGAAGACCAGATGTAGGGCCTAAGATGGTTTGTTACCAGCAGTAATTTATGAGTGTGCTAGGTGACGTGACTTAATATTGTGCATTTATTCATGTACACTGTTAGAGTCAAGTTTTGGATTATTGAGTGCATTGCTTGGTGCAATACCATTATTAATATATTTTAACCCAAGTAATTATTGCGTGTGCAGAGTTATTACTGTTATCACTGATATTCAATATGTTAAAGATATTTATTTCTGTAATGCACTGTTGCAAAGGGCTGATATGCCACAGTAATTCTCTCTCTCTCTATGCCAGCAATTATTAAGGTTATTGATACAGATCATATATATATATACAGAATGCTGTTCATTTCATTTGGTATTTGGTATTTATGGTTTATTTGTAACCTAGTTATATACATAATTTATATACTTAGCGTTTGTTTTTTGTGTGGCAATAAATAGAAGATAACTGAGAAAGAAAGTCACTTTTGGTTTGTTGTCACTAACCATTCATAGCAAATAGTAATAAGGTAGGACCACCTGTTGCCCCCATTTTTACATGATCCTCCAGGCCAGATCCAGGCCAACTGTTGTCAACCATGTCAAATCATCCAGATAAGCTCACAGTGCAGGTGTGGAGGCAGACTATACTCTCCAGCCAACTTACCAACAAAGGGAGGAAGAGGAGTGTGAGAGGAGTAGAAGTCACACTCGCTCATCATCACCAATAAGTCAGGAGCATCAAAGCCCACCGTTATGGGAGATCCTGGACAGCTGGGAAGAGAGGACCATACGCTACAGCAGGAGAGCAGAAAGTATTCCTGGAGTCAATGGTTGTGTAATGAGGTTGGTTGTGTAATTAGGATCTACACCTTCAGTCAAGACAGACTGTGCACAAGCTAGAGCAGCTTAGGCACCACACTACCTTGGAGACTGAGCAGCTTTCTCAACAGATACAGCAACTACGAAATGTTTTCCAGCAGCTACAATCCACACATTTAACTGCAACACCTAAGCATCACAGTGATGAGGCCCGGGAGGGAAATATGGATATTCCTTATAGTCCTACACAGAGCCCCACACCAGGATATAATAAGCCTATGATTGAAGGCCAACACAATAGTGTAAATCCACAACACAATACAAGAGATGAATGTACAGAACACAGGCCCTCTACAGACTAAGAGCAGCTGGACAACAATTCAATGCCGACTCAAATGCACACACCCCCCATCCCAAATGGACCATTACTCCCTTGAGCGTCATAACACAGTGCCTGTTGTGTGATATTCACATTGCAGAATCATGTGTTGGATCACAGCCATGTGGGAGAGGATGTACGTGAGTCAGTCTTTCAGTCTTTTTACATGGACAACTGTGTGCAAAGCATTACAACAAAGGAAGTCCAAACCCTTGTGGATAAACTGTTAACCTTGCCTGCTAATGCGGGTTTTGAACTGTGACAGTGGGCAAACAAAACAGAAACTGTTATCAGCTACCTCTCAGCTGAAACCAGGTCAGATAGTACTGAGCTTTGGATAGCACAAGGCAAAGGTATCAGCACTGGGTCTTCACTGGTACTGACCCCAAAATACCCTATTCTTTAAGTTCCTCTTCTCAGTGTTTCCACAGGTCACCAAGTGAACCGATATAAGGTTCTGGCCAGCCAATATGAGCCTCTTGGGTTTACCATCCTTTACATGACGAGAGCCAAGGATATATTGAAGCACCAAGAAAGCAGCTGATCATCCCCAGACTAAAACTATATAGGGCACTTACAGAGCTATCACTGCCCATCCATCAAGTCATACTACAGACAAACTCCACCACTGTCTTGACTTGGCTGCAATCGATCAACAGAGAGGAAATAAAGCAGCCAATCACCTGTAACCTCACATTTACAAGCCCCATGACCGGACCCGAGCCAGTTCAAGACCATTGTGGATCAGATGGCTCTCTGTCTCTCTCCATGAGTATCTGAAGGCAGAGAACTCTTTGCTGCAACAAGTGTAACAAGACTGCTTCCCTGAAGACCTGTCTCTATTGTGCCAAACAGCAGTCAGCTTCTCACTCCTCATGCTCCTGACTTACATAGCAGCACACAGTTTATTCGGGTAGGTGGACGTCCGTGTCACAACACAGTATTTGGTCAAGCCATTTGTCCACCCTTACACAGCTCATCGTCAAGGACATAGATGGGAAACTACTAGCCTTGGTATACCCATGCTGTCATTCGAGCGAGATTCTATTTCACTCTGAAAGTTAGTATGGCCACCAAGACAAAATCTTTGCATGAGATAGGGAACCAATCACAGAACGGGGAGGCGGGCTCAAGACGATGACGACCGTAAAGCGACTCTGTTTAAATCCAGCATGGCGGCCACGGAGGTGAAGCAACTGTTTGAAGCAGCAGTAGATAGTGTGCTAAATAAATTGGAAGGCAAGTTCACTTTGAACAAAAACTTGCGCTACATGATTTCATTCATAAAAAGGATGTGTTCGCACTGCTCCCTACAGGCTCTGAATACGTCATTGTGTATCGTTGATATGATTGGCTGTAAGTTTGTCCAGTAGCGTACAGAAGCATTTGATCGACATTCGTTGATCCCGCCTCAAATACGAGAAAATGAACGGCTCCTCCCCAGACCCTACCTCAATCTCACATGAGGTTGAGGTAGGGTCTGGTGTTAACCAGGCTAGGAAACTACATCACCAAGGCCCAGAATGGTTCTGACTTCAAAAGGCGGTCCATCATATTTTTTCCATGTAGGAGATCAGAAATGTTCAAGTTCCAAGTTGTCTAGCACGCAGCAAAAGGTCTTGTTCAGGCCAACTGCATTTTTTAGTTCATTCTGAGCTCTAATTCAGTCCTGAAATAACTGAGAGTTTCTTCTTTTAAAAACGATGCACATTGGTTAGAGATTGGTTTTCCCCGGGTCCACTTGACATCAGGTAAAAAGAGAGAAAGAAAAGAAAATTGAACCAGTGACAAACTCTACAAAATTTCATTTGCTATTAGTTTCTGAGATATGTCACTCTGACACCGCACCTGGACACCAGCATGGTGTGGATATAAAGCTTTGGGAACTCAGGACAATAAAGTATATCTTCTTACACTCAAGGATCACATCTATGACATTTCTTTGTTCTTCTACAGCTTCCCAGGAAGTTGTTTTTCTTTCTCGCCATCCCCAACCAGGGGAAATGTTACAAATACAATGCTAAACAGGCCTTTCATTTCACAATTTTTCCCTGATGTGTATCCCCCCTACACTGTTCTCTGTGAGAAAAATAAGAGAAAGAAACACCTTTTCAAACAACCAAGTAAACCCTCCACTCCAAATGTGTCACCTTCATCAACCGGAGGCGAGCAGGGTGTCGAGATGCCTGCCTGGTTGTTCTTGTCAACATTTTTCTTATCAGGCTTTGTTTCTCTCTCTTGTGGAATGAAAAAAACAGCTGCTGTGGATTTGGTGTATATATGTGTGGGAGCAGACAAAAAGCAGCAACAAGCTTTCTGGAAGCAGCAAGGTGACGAAGTGGACGAGAGATCAGGAACGCATCCTGTCAAACTGCTCATAAGCTAGAGGTTAAACTTCTGCATGTGCAAAATCACATCATATAAGATGATAAATATGATGGCTTACCCTTAAAAAATAAATCAATAAAACAAACAGTCATGCATTTAATATCATGTTTGTAATGTTTTTAATGGTGTTGCTAGCAGTGTGGCCAGTCTGTCACTGACCACCACTTTGGTGTGTGCTAAAATTAGGTTGCCGTTTGATACAGATGTCCACAGTCCCCAGAATCGTAATGACTTTGCTGATCCCATTTAATCAAAATATTATTTTAAAATTGCGCACATTTATGTTTTACAGAGGAAATCCTAAGTGGATGTTTTTTGAATAGCCAATAAAAACAACTGCTGCACTGCATTTGGACATGGATAAATTATATTCTAGTATGTTTTATTACCATTTTATTACATTATCACACTACCAGACTACCAGTATACAGGCTACTGTAGCGCTGCTCTCAGAAACTGTTGAGGGTTTGTGATTGCTCTGATCAATATTTATTTATTACACGCATCATAAATGTGACATCACATTCTTTTTCATTGACGAGGGTGGGAACATTTCGTAAATGTAATGTGACTGTACCTATAGACATGGTATGACAAAAGTCTAACTTAACTAACATCAATACTCAATGCCACAGCTCTGATATTATTATTTAACAACATACAGCAAAAAGAACATACATTTATTTCCTGTATTTACAAACTGAAATGCCAATAACTTTCACTTCTTCTAGTTTAGTTTTGTCTGAGTATGAAGGTTTTGGCTCACACTTAACTGGCATTGTGCCATAAAACAATCTGTCTTTGTGTTTTCTGTCAAATTCAACCACGTTTCACTCAAAATAAAATGAAATATGTTGGATATCAATATGTATGATGTACCGATGGCAGAATACTAAAAGGTGGCCGTATTGCATCTCTATTTAATGAGGAAGTTCATGTAGTGTACAGTAATTGCTGTGCTGTGTATTATTGATTTTATGTTATTTCTTTATTGTTAATTTATTTTTTTTCGTAAATCTTCATATTGTGTTGTGCGTAATGCTGACAAACTGCTATTCTACAAGCACACTAGAAAATTACCCTGTTGGAATAATTATAATAAAGCTAGTAAAGGTTATTTCTATCCACCCAGTAACCTTTACATCCTGTTTAATATATCTAAAAGTTTCATCTCAGAATGCCCAATAATAACCGATGCACGAATACATCCACTGGTCACCAGTCACAATTCCAGTCAAGATGAGGTTCAGCTGTGCAGCAAGGGAGGCATGACGAGATGCACAGCTGTGCCTGATTCAGCCGAAGGAATCAAATATATCCTTGCTGAATTTTTCATTGTAAACCTGTTACATCAGCTCATACTTGTATGAATATTTTCATACTTTGTGTGAAAGAACAAGAACAAATATAAAGCAGAAACTAACTTATAAATTGATTTATGCTTCAGACCACATCAGTTAAAACCCCTGCATGACTGTGCTTGGCAGATTACAACCATGGCTACATGACAACAGCCAGGGATCAGCATCATGAAGTTTTCTGTCACTACTGCATAATGAAAACAAGACTATAGGGTCTAAACAGTAGCAGCTCTGTGAGGCTTAACTTAAGCAAAGAAGGTCTTTTAGCTGAATGCTAACATGCTCACATTAACTTGCTGATGTTAAGCAGGTAATATTTATAATTTCCCCATCTTAGTTAGTGTGTTACCGTGCAGATATTTACTAATTCACACCAAACACAATGCACTTATGAGGTTGTTACTCATTATTTTGGCAGGTATTTGGTCACAAACAAAAGTGTTGATGATGGTTAGATGAAAAGATGAAAAGACGATCAGAAAAGTAATTCAGATTTATCCTCCAGGGACCTTGAATATCTCACCGCAATCCATCAAATAGTTGTCAAGATATTTCCTATTTCTAAAACACTAATTGTATTTTAAGTCATTAAAATGTAATTTATTCTTAATCTTAAACATATGAAAGCATTTCAGGAATGTAAATAATTGAAAAAATCCTCTGAAAGGCATTTTGAAAGACATACTGTATTTCATTCTGCAAATTTAAATAATTTATTCTGATAAACATGTTATTATTTTATAATGTTTTCATTACAACATTTTTCATTATAGTGCATGTATTTTCTGTAAAAAAAATATATGCTAAATTATTTTCACTTTAACTACTCCTGCCTATCATGGATCAATTTTTGGGGGGTGACAGAAGATCTTTAGGGGGAGATAGCAGGTCAACAGTACTTGCCACATATAAGAAGTACATGTCATGTCATCTGAAAATTGGGAATCAGAGATTAATTTAATGTACAACTCAGCATTAAGTGGGCTTGTCTGTAAAGGGGAGACTTGTGGTTACCCATAGAACCAATTTTCATACAGATATCTTGAGATGAAGGTCAAGGGACCCCTTTGAAAATGAAATGGCCATGGCAGTTTTATCTATCTTTCCTTGCCTATATTTAGCCTTTTTTTAGCCTATTTCTGTAGCATTATGCAGCCCCCTTCTTTACAAGCTAGCATGACATGATTGTTACCAATTGATGCCTGCTATAGCCTCCGAAAGACAGTAATATCAGCCGAGAACTCCAGTATCCTCAGGGAGTGACGGTTTTCAAGGTCCCTCAGATGTGGTACAAATGTAATGACTAGAGTCCATTAAATCTATTAAAAACCAGCATTGAAGTCTTAAAAAAATGCCTGGTAAGCATTTTTAAACCCTTACATACTGTTCAAGATCAAATTTGACCCATTTTTGTATTAGAGAGCTGTAAAAATACTCAATACTCATTTTTTAAAGTGAACCAGAATATACAAAAATGGAAACAAAAAGTAGGAATTATTCTCTTTTTTTTGCAGCTAATGTACATATTGGTACATACAAATGTGCAAATTTACAAAACTTCACATTCCATAGAATGTTCTCCTAGACTATAAGAATATAATGAGAATGTGAATGTTATATCCCCCATAAATAGATAACAAACACTTTGTCTGCTCTCTGACAGCTTTATTAAGGATTAATCAAACATTTATAAATGACTGATGAGGTATTTATGAATGTAAAATAGATTTGTGTTTCAGAAGTTTGGTTTAGAGACTAATTATGAGTCAGAATATAAACAGTAGGGGTTAAATCTGACAGCGACTCTGAAAAAAGAACATTCTGATGTACATTTAGATTTACTGAGATTTTCTAATGCAAAGTAAAATAAGACTTTCATATTTCTTTCATTATAGCACATTTCAGAACACTGATTAGTGTTCATTTCTTTGTGGACATGACTTCAGAACTGCATACTTAAAAGCACACAGATCTTCCTACAGCTGAAGCTATGTGATTCCAGATATCTGCACTGCATGCAGACCAAGGCTACTTTCTGATTAAATGTTTGATTATTTGACAAGGTTCATTTGTATCAGTCGATATGTAGGATAGATCTGTATTTTAATGAGGCTGTGAAGGAACTTGAATGATCTTGCAGTCAGTGAAATCGACCCCTGGATTTAGATAAATCTATAATCTGCCATAATACACTGACATGAGATTTTCTGATTATCCATCCCAGTTAATCACGTTCAAAAAAAATTCAAATATGGTACAGTTTTCATGCTTGTGGTCTCCCACGCCTGAAATCCATCCAACTGTCTTCTTTCTCTCTCCATCTTCCCTTCACCCCTTCTCTCTCCTGCAGGAGGATATCAAACTCCTGGCTGAGCACCGGCTGGTTCACTATGACCATCGCCCTCGAGCTGTGTGATAGGATCAATGTCTACGGCATGGTTGCCCCCGACTTCTGCAGGTGAGACAGTGAAGCTGAATGTCAAACATCATCATCAGCTCGCTAACAAGTACTATCACTATCTACAAGTACCATCAGAGTTTTAAAGCTGAGCTGTATATGCAGTCGCTTCTAGTGTAAATAAATTCATAGCAGCACACACAGCTGCCTGATAAGAAGATTAAAACTGTAAATATATTCAGGCAGCTTATAAATAAAATGTCAGTATGGCTAGAGATGTTTTCAGAAGGCTGAAATTGCTTGAATATTAGCAAGATGGTGAACTGATTTAAATTTTTTGTGTGATCCAAGAGAGGGAGAAAAAGTTGAGTTCTCACTTTGCCCATTTTTCTGGCCACCATAAACATTATTGAAAGTAGTTGAATGTTTTCACAGTGATTCAGGGTCTGTTAACAGTCCAAAACGTTATAAATATGCTGTTGTATTACAGATATACATGTGTAAGTTTCTATACTGATCACATTATACATGATATTTTCTGTGAGGTCTGAATCTGTGGACAGGCTTCCTCTATAGTGCATATAATTCTCGCAGTGGCCTGGAGGGTTGAGTCAGGTCGTCAGAGAGATTCAGCTCATGTGGACTGATCCGACCCGCTGCTACACTACATAAGCTTGTGGCAGTTGGACAGTCTTCCTTTATTTCCCCCTGGATAGGTCCACTCTTTTCAGTTTGGTTATATTTGTTTTGTTTGCTGCACTGTAAAGAAACCAGACGGCACATTTTTCCTTCATTCTTTCCAGACACCACAAACATCCGGCCGAGAATACATCCGTTATGTCCTCTTAACATCAAGTAAAAGCAGCCTGCTTTTCTTTCTTGGCTGCATTTGAGATAAGACAGGTCTTACTGACCCTTACTTACGTATTCTGGTTCATTCAGTATTGAAATGCTGACTTGCAGATAATCTTTTTGGTCGATACTCCATCACTATATCACACACACTTCGTAGTCATGAAGAACATTTTCAGGGGCTTTAAAAGCTGCATGGGTTGTGGTGTGATTTTCCCTCCCTAGGTGGTACAATTAACACTTTTTTATCTCCAAAATGTCAGCTTTTAATGACAAAACAAACAAGTACTTTTAAACTCATAAAGAAACATTTAATCATTCTGCTTGTCTCAAAGAAATTAAAATCCCCACATTTTAAGGTCCTTGATTTTCACTCTTCATGTCCTCGTTATCAATGGTGATAAGAGTTTTGACATTAAAACCAACATGAAAAAATAATAATTATCACATCAGTGGCAAACGAATCTGTGGGTGCTTTGCCAATCTAGCATTAAACAGATGAATCACTACAGCTGTAACTATGGCACTGAAGTGTAACCACAACAAATATCAGATTGAATCCAGGTCAGAGGGAAAATGGGACTGACTGCAGGCTGCCATGGAGACACACTATTTGGCAAAAAAAGTGAAGACGTTAGGGTTTCTGTGTGTGTTTGTGTGTCTGTGTGTGCGCGTGTTCAGCTGCCTTAGAGCTCAGAACAAAGAAGTGTAGAGAATTATTTCCCTCTATATTCATCATGCTGTGCACACTTCAGGAAAGCACATTTTCCAGGTCAGTAGGATTTAGCCTCTTTTAATCAGAAACACACTGGATGTGTCAGAAAAACACCACAACAATAATGTTAGTCCTGTATAGTGGCCCTCTAATGTGTAAAGAACTACAGGATACATAACTATTGTCTTGCTTCGAGCAACTAACTCATCCAGCCTCATTAACAGTGTTTAATGTTTTGAATTACAGCTCACGTCTCTTCCACCTCAGCCAGCCCTTTAATTGGAGGATTTTATTGGACAAGGAACAAATCTTATTAGATTTCTCAATAAAAAGAACAAACTGTAAAATGTTCAGTATATCTTGGTTACTGGCCGTATTTGATAAGACAATTGTCATTTATTTTAGGTTTAGGCATACATTTAATCATGATGATAAATATATATAATTCTTATAGTTCTTATGACAAGTAAAGTGTACATTTTAGTGGACGTGATCCAAATAAGAATTCAAACCATGTTTTGTAACATCATGTTTAATACACCCTATTGACATGAAACGTTTATTTATGAAGTCAGAGCATTAATAAATAAAAAATAAATATAAACGATGCATCAACTGTAATAAAATTGCAAAAATACCAATAACATTTAATTGTTTTGATACTAATTTCTCATTTTTCTTTTGCCCACTTCCCCCCTGCTCCACTTTTGTTGCTGCAAAAGAATTGTTTTCTAGGTTAAGCTACTGATATTTGTTGATGTTAGTACTTTAAAGTGCTCCCCTTTCATCTATTTTCCTTAAGACCCTCATTAAGGAAATGCTGTTCTTACAGACAACTGAGTCACAATTTTTGACATATATGTCAAGTCTCAATGACAGTATTTGTAAAACTGTTCGAATGCAGATGAGAGATGCTTCTTTTCTTCCCTTTCAAGCTTATGTTTATGGCAGTTTCATTTATTTCACATTTAATTTGTGCAGAGCGAGCGTGGGGTGACATGAAACAAAGGTCTCCTGTCTGATTTGAACAGAGACATCATGTATTTCAATTGATTTGATTGTTCATTTAAGTGTCCTGCATCCTTCTGGTGCCTATATGTCCTTACAAGATAATAATAACCAGGGTGACCACATGACAAATCATGATGTTAAGGTCCACAGATTCAAAAAGGGAACATTTCTGATTCAGTTTATATGGCATAAATGTCCTCTTATGATGGATACAGTGTTGTCTTAGTCTCAGTCTCAACTGCCAAGTGTCTCCTATAAATCTTGCAAAAACAAAGATCTCCATATTAAAAAAACAACTCAAGATATCAGCTTTAGACAGCCAAATAAATCAGCATTTTTCAATTGGATCTTTCCAAACAAATACTTCCTCAAGTCACTGTAAAAAGGACAATGAAATAAAAAGTGAAATTCATCCTCAACAATGCCAAGATCACAAAAAACACAAACATTGCTCTATAGCAATACCTTTATATCTGCCAGTGGTAAAGTAGCATTTCTTAACTGAGCCCACAGGGACCTTTGCCTTCTCTGTAAATGTATTTTAATATATGGCTCTGTCCTCTGTATAGTAAACATATTTGATTTGGTTTTTTACAAATGTTCTCCCTCCATTGTGCCTCATAGATCTTTCATATTTTTTTGTTCATCCGTATTTAAAGTACACTCCAAGTTATTCATGAAGGGAAACATTCTAATCAGAAAGAAAAAATATTGCAGCGACCTCTCTGAACTCAGGATAAATGTGCGCTCGATCCCAGTTAAATATCTTTTTGGTCTGTTGTTCCTTTGGCAACTGAATGAGAAGAAAGCACCTCATGGCTTCATTCTGGATGGCATCACTGGCGGGGGCATTCTTAAAACTCCTGTAGCATTAAATGAAATTGGGCCTACCATTGAATCATAAAGTTTAGTGAAGGTTAAAAAACTAAGGTCAGGACACAGTTTCATTTTATTCATTACAGACCTATAGCACTATTCCTGCTGATTCTGGCAGTACTTTCACTCCCTTTATTAAGGACACATTTTCACTAAAAACTAAACCAAGACATGTACTTTAAAAATATGGTTGCTCTGCTGTTCACGATCCAATTTGTAATCTGTGTTTTGTCACTATTAATTGTCAGTCTCCATTAACTGCACAATAAACTCAAAGTATTTTGTTCTAAATTAATCTCTGTCTCTGCAACCAACACAGTATCATCAACATATAACAAAACACTTAATATTATCAATCACTATACTTAGATTGGCCTGCTTTCTTTCATTATAAATAATAGGAAAGTAAATATTCTTGCTTCACTCCAAATGGAGTAATAAAGCAGCCATTCCTGAAATTAATTAACTACAAAGTGGGACTTTGTGCAAGGCTTTGATGGCATTATACAATTTACCAGTGGTACCAGACCACATCAATTTATTCTCTACAAAGTCTCTATTGATCCAATCAAAGCCTTACTTGAAATCAATGAAACAAGCAAACATATTTTTCTCGCTATTTTTTCTTGCTCTCACCACTGAGGATATAACATTGATAATTGAACATTGAACATTAACAATGATTAAGTCTGTTATATAAAATCATACTATCAAAGAATTTAATACAATTTATGTACTTTACTGATCAAGCTCATTTTAAAGTATAATGGAATTCTGGGGTCAAGTTTTAAAAATGTAGGGATAGGTTTGATTATAGATTTATTTCACACAAATGAATCAGTGCCAATCAGCATGTTTGATACAGTTCATGTATTGGAGTTTTAAAGACCTTGTTCAGGAGTTTTTCTACACCCACAGCTTTATTTGCTTTAGCTTTATCTACCACTTTCGGCACTACTATTACTCATTCCATTTTCAAGCTCACATTTTACAAATTTAATTTAACAATTGACCATTAAATAATGAACTATTACATACATACAAATAGCTATAATCTCTTTTCCACTTCTTCAATATCCGGTCAGCCTCAAAAGAAGATTCAAAATTGTCCATCAAAATCTCTATTGGAATCAACTTGGTCTTTTGTGGCTCCAGCTTTTATATTTCCCTCTAAAATTGCTGTGGATTATTGAGCTGTAAATGTTCTAACTGGAGAGCTTGTCCTCTTTTAAAACGTCTCTTGAAAAAACTTAGCCTTCTATCAAGATGAGATAGAGTCCTTCTTTTACTCTGATCCTTACAGATCAGAACTTATTCCTCTGCTAAGCGCCAGTCAACCCATAACTTATTTAATTTGTCATTCCTGTATGGTTGGTTTAATCTATGATGCTTTTTTACCACAACCTTTTTATCCATTCACTTATTCATAAGGTCACAAAATTGGTTGTTTTTCCAGTTGATCTATGACATTGAGAAGCGCTTTATGGCATCTTTCAGATGTGGGAAAATTATCAGGAAAATTTCTACTTTGTCTTTTCACTTGTTGTTGAGAGCCTACAATATTACGGCTAGTAAATAATCCTAATGTTTGGAATCGTAGACACAGCACTGAATTATCAGGAAGTCTACTACCATCATCTATAATGGTCATAACTTCAGATCCAACCCTTTCTACAAGACATGTTTTAGGTCCAAGTGGTGTCCCAATGTAGTCTACAACAGCTTTGCCCCTTATAGAAATGGATGTAAAATGATCAATTTATATGTTAAGAACTGTTTGTCTAAGCTGGTTTTAAATGGAAACATATGTGAAAAAAGCATGCATGGATAAATAATGAAGTGAATGATGATGAGACGCATCATTATTTTACCAGCATTTGAGTTATTACTTATGGCAGATCAGTGTACTTTGTGAACAGTGTATCTTCTATTCTTCAGAAAAGATCAATTCAATTCAAGGACTTACATTCTTTGAAATACAGGTACAGAAGTTCTAGTTTTATCACCATGAAATGGATTCAAATGAAATATCTGAGCCTTATTATAATTTGCAGAATCATTAGCAGCATTGTTTGCAGCACCTTTCTACCATACAGGGCCTCTTCTGATGATCTTCTGATCATGGTTTACTCACGTCAGCGGCTTTACAAAACTCTATTTCTTTATTTGACTTTTTAAATCAGTGTTCAGCTGCAGGTGGCATTTAAAGGTTAATAAAACAAGTTATATTTAGCTGTGTGAGAAACAAATAAACGCAGATCAAACCATAGTTTCCCTGCCTTGCTATGTAATGAAAAACACTGCATGGTGTCACATGAAACTCAAGTGACTCATTAAAGCGTTTTCAAATGTCATCTGTCTCTCTTCCACTGCAGGGAGCCTCAGCACCACTCCGTGCCCTACCACTATTACGAGCCACGTGGCCCAGACGAGTGCGCCATGTACATATCTCATGAGCGCGGGCGGCGCGGCAGCCACCACCGCTTCATTACAGAGAAGCGGGTCTTCGCCAACTGGGCACGGACATTTGACATCCACTTCTACCAGCCGGACTGGAGCCCTCCACCACTTCCAGCCAACCGGACGCTGGAGGCTACAGTCACTGCAGCGCCCCTGGTACACCATAAGACGTGACTGGTGTTGTGGTGAAGAAAAAAATGCTTGAGAGATTCATCTCAGAAGGACTGAGTATGGAGGGTTACTGGACCCTTAACTGAAGAGGAGAAAAACATGAAGTAGATGAGCAAAATAGTGAACACAGAAGACTGAGTCTCGTTGATCCAGCTGGACATTTGTTACAAACATTTCTCCAGCTCCGCTACTGCAGCTCTAGCAGTGTGTTTTGTTTACGGAGTTCAAAGTTGTACATCCCTTTTGTGAAAACCTTGAGAAGGTACAAAGAGACAACATCATTACACACTCCACTTTCAGTGCATGCATGCAGTATCTTACTGTCAATCCTCCCGGTCTTTGTACATATGTGTGTGTGAGTGTATTTGTATGCATACAGTATGTTTACCAGAGGGATCACAGAGGATACAGACTTGAGTTTGGGCTCCCCACAAAGCTTCTGTTAGGGATCCATGCAGTATTCACTGTTTACAGTTCATCGAAAGAAACACAGCATTACAATACCCATAATCAAATAATGTAGTGCTCGAGACAGTGTAGGCTGAATACTAATAATGTAGGTTGAATTAAGTTTGGCTATTTGAGGAAGTATGAATATCACAGCAAAGAGGTTGAATTCTTTTGCAGTTTTCAAAGATTGAAGAGGCCAAGTTGGATGCAATTCTTCATTGCTGAGATTCTTCTTCCTGTGTCATGCAGCAGAGGCTAGAACTCCATCAAAGCATATTTATAAATCACTTCACAAACTTTCATTTATACCGCCTTTCAACTGTGTGCATCGTAAGCTCACCAGTGTCACCCACGTCAAACTTTCCTGGCTGAATGAAAAGTGTGGCACATTCACACTGAGGTTTTATCTCATGTGTGCACCTCCATGGCCCCGTACGTATGTATCATAAGGCTCTGTCGGCTCCTGTCACCAGTTAATAGTGCGATTTATATAGCTACAAGCTGTATTTCCATGTAAATGCACAGCCATGTCACACAAGACAAGTGGGAGATTAAGATCGAGAGCAGGGATGCAGCAGCAGCATCCATCCTACTATATTCATCTGCTGCCGCTTCTGTGAGCCTGAATAGCCTCGTAGGAGAATAACAGTTTGAAAGAACACTGGGTTTTCTTTTTTTGTTAAACTGATGAGTATGTGATCTGTCACTCTCTCAGTTGTATTTTATATGCACACTCTTCTCATTTGACGGAGTGTATGCTACATGTAGGCTGACCTGTTCTCTCCCCGAGATCCTTTATTTTCCACCTCCTTTCTCTCCTTGTCCATGAATAAGAATCAGGTGTCAGTCAGGAGAAAGTGATGAGACGTGTGGTTATCTTAATGATACATCCCGGTGCTAGGTCCCTATTGATTTTGCCCTCATCTCTGTAATGTGAGTAATGCATGGAGAGATGCTTTGGGTCAGATACATAGGTGCTCACGGCACAAGAACTTACACCACATTTCCTCAGTGGAGATGAGGAAACGATTGCCTCTCATACATCACCAATAGCTGCAGCTGTGCAGGAATGGTGATAATGCATGTCGCCTGGCTGTCCATGATGACTTTATACAGCAGTAAAGACCAAGGTATGTGTTTGTTTTTCAGAGACAGATGTGCAAACAGCTGTGTGCTATGGTACTGTATGCATAAGCAAAGTGATACGCACTTAAACATTTTAGGTTAGTGCCGAATTAAACCTGTACCGAGTCATAGTATGTTTTGTTTTTTAAAGCTATACTTCTGATTATTTTCATCATCAGTTCATTGTTAGGGCTATGAGATGTCAAGAAATTGTGAAAAACATTCATCAGAAGTTTCCAGAGACTATAAAGTGATATTTTCAGATTGTTTTTGTGCAAAAATCAGCCTAAAACCTGTGAAAGTCTTGGTATTCTTGATTAATCAATTATTAAAATCGTTTGCAGATTAATCTTCTGTTGCTTGACTGATACGACATCATCTCAGCACTAATGTTGGTCTGTTTTCTGTCCTTTTTGTTTTGCACATGATGATAATGTCATTACACTTATAAATAAAACTACTTTTTCTTAATGGTGTTGCATTGAACAGTTTCTAAATCAAACAGTAACAGAATGGTAAACATTTTAACAACTAAAATTGAAGAATTATTTCTGTTTTTGTATCTCAAAGCACCACAGAAATGAACCTGAAACATGGAGGTTTTATACAGGATGAGAGACCGGTACAAGTAGGTCTATCTGCTGACTCTCGGTAACTACACAACACACACACTTTACCACATGACCCTTCCACTAGGTTAGGTTTTGGCATGAGCAGTGAGATGGTTCGGGTCAGGGGTCATGGGTCAGGGGATGTGTGGTGTAGCATGTAGTTACGTTGACATCAAGGCATCGGGGGGGTTGTCATTTAGCATAGTGAGTGTGTCACGTGGGTCTGCCGGAGTGCAGATAGACCCTTCTCGGCCTGTGACTCACCTTCACCCTCCACTGACGGCACTTTTCAGTCTCTCTCTTCCTGTGTGGTTGTGACATCAGGCTGTGTCATACTGAAATAATAATGAAAGACAGAAAGAGCTACAAGGCCTTCTCATTACTCCCCAGAGGTACAAACACATCCCTGACTGTCTTCATAACTGAGTGTTGGAGCATTTTTTGGTATTTGAAAATATCACTGCTTATGTCATCTGAAGGTAAGGCACATAGATCAAGGAAACACTACATGATGAAGAAAGGAAACTAAACGTCCTGCAGAGATTTGCTCAGAATATAAACACTTCACTATAAGACAGTCACCATGTCAAAAAATGTACTTTATATGCATTAAAGTTAAGTGATTGCTCATTTTAAAAACAATGAACAGGGCTGATAACTGAATTTTATTTTCTCTTTAACAATCATATTTAAAAAAAAATAGAGTTCTGATACAAAGAGTGCAAACACTAATAACAGTATTTACATTTTCACCTAATCAGTCTATTCAATTGATTGTTTAGTCTATAAAATATGTGACAAAAATGATAGTTGCTTATCACAATTTCCCAGAAGTCATAATGACGTCTCTATACGGCTCATATCTTTATATAATTTCCATTTGCATAAAACAAAGGAAAGCAGCAAACTCTCACATTGAGAAGCTGGAACCAGTTTGCTATAACTGCTACTTTAATACATCGTTTTTTTTATCAATCAATGAATTTATTGTTTTAAACACTACAGGATAGATTTTACTGAATAAAAGCATAACATAATTTAATAGTTAAGAACTGAGCCTGAGAGTTCACTCTTGACCTTTTTAAAACAATCTTTCTAAATTTAAATCTGTCTTTTAGGATCCACTTACTAGCTTTTTCTAGTGCTTTAAACCACATTTCCTGGTCATCTACTGACCAGGAGTTTTTCTCTGTTGTCATGGGGATGGCTCAGTTCTCCTGCCAATATTAGATTATGGCAGTTTGGTTATGTGATAACAGGTGCATGAAGACCAAGAAAGCTCTGGAAAAAACTAGTGGGTCTTGAGTTGATTTTTTGGTTGGTAAAAGTAGGAACTGTGTTACATGATAGCTACATTATATAGGCGTATATTGTCATGCAATTAAATGTAATTAACACAAATTTACATTTTAATAGACAAGAGAAACTCATCATGAAGCCAATTTTAATCACTTTCAATCATCCTTAATAATTGGAGTTTGACCAGATGTCATGAAATTATAATTACATTTTTAACATTTCTCTGCCCACTTGAATTTTACATCTATGTTGGCTTTAAAATTTAGACTGACAGTTTACTGTTGATGTTAAAAGCAGTCTACTCACGCTTCTGACTGTTTCCAATGGCAAGAATGAACTTTCAAGCTCAAATCTATTTAAATATTGATCATGGAATCAAACATTCCAAAAATATTTCTGATTCGTACTATACCAATATTGTATGAAGCTTCATTAAAATTCTCTTTGCTTTCTTAGTTTATACTTTGTGTCAAATCTATTTTGCATAAATGAATGAATTTCAAACAACACAATTTAGACAGAGGAGGGAAAGCTATTCATAATTTTCTTTTTATCCTTGTTCTAAATTTAATAATACAGTAAGCAAGCACGACTGAGCAAGATTTATGCCTTGGCTATTGTCACAATTGAGAATGAAAATTTTGACTGCTCTAAAATTATTATGAAAATTCTGGTGAATGATTGACAATACAAAAGCTCACTGACAAGCAAGCAGTTAGAAATCCCAAGTTTCCATGGAAATTGGACAACCTGTCAGGCTCATACACAGTCTCTAAACTCTATGCATGTGACCGTTTGTGCGTTAATCATTAAATTTAGCAGGCTGTCACATGGGGCTGATGTCGACACTGTTACACTTCGTAAGACATGGAGCATATGTGCGCGCATTCACTGGTGAATACCGACGCAGCTCGTCGTTTGAACAACCTATGTGACATATTCAGAGCATCCTACCTGACTACTCAGCCTGAGATCTCTGTGCCTCTTTGGAGATGGCTTCTCTAATATTGTCCTGTCACTGTTTTTTTTTCACCACGAGTCAGGTGTGAAGGAACACAGACACTGATCTTTATTAGCATAGGGAAACCATTGTGAGAGAGGAGATGGGAGTGCATCACCATGCTGAAAGGCAGAGTATATTCAATTCCATCTGCAGGTGCTGAAGTAGGAATGCGAGGCACAGATGAGATGGAGTCATTTTTGAAGTGGGTTTAAGAACAAACAAATCCATCTGAGATAGGGCAGCTTTAATTTTTTACTGTGTCTGCTACCAGCCTGGTATACAATGATTGCATACGGAGGCTGCTCTGTCTTCTGTCTTTTGAAATACAACACTGGAACAGAAAAGAAAACTGCATTTAAAAAACCTCCCCGGACTGTTTGAAATGTTTCCAGTAAGAAAACAACAGAGCAGGTGTGCAAGTCAACTCAAGCAGCACAGATTTCAAGGATGTCCCAGTGGTATAAAATACGCTTAGACTATCAGCTCTGCCAGGCATAAAGTGCATTCAGAAAGTATTCAGACCCCTTCACTTCTTTTTCACATTTTGTTGTTGCAGCCTTATACTAAAATCATTTAAATTCATCTCTTTCCCCTCAGTCTACACCCAGTACACCACAAGGACAAAGCAAAAACACGATTTTAGACATTTTTGCAAATGTATTAAAAAAGAAAAACTGAAATATCACACTGACATAAGTATTCAGACCCTTAACTCACTGCATAGTTGAAGCACTTTCGGCAGCGATTACAGCCCCAAGTCTTCGTGGGTATGGCGTGACAAGCTGTGCAAACCTGGATTTGGGGATTTTCTGCCATACTTCTCTGTAGATCCTCTCAAGCTCTGTCAGGTTGGATGGGGACCATCATTGGAAAGCCACTTTCAGGTCTCTCCAGAAATGTCTGACAGGGGCTCTGGCTGGGCCACTCAAGAACATCCATAATTGATCCTATAAACCACTCCTGTGTTATCTTAACTGCATGTTTAGGGTCATTGTCCTGTTGGAATATGAATCTTTGGCCCAGTCTGATGTCCTGAGTGCTTTGGACCAGGTTTTCATTAAGGATAACAATTTCATAGTCCTTTTATTTGCAAATTCCAAGCAGACTTTTCTGTGTCTTTCACTGAGGAGAGGCTTCCGTCTGGTCACAATAAGAGTAGAAAAATGCACACCAACCCTTTGTATGGTGCTGGTACTAATACCAGAATGCAGATAGGATTTATAGGAAAAAGTACCACACACTCGGCTCCATTTCTAGTTCTTTTAATCGCCAATGTTTCCTATTTTTCCCTATTTATTCACTCTGCCATAAAGCCCAGATGGTTGCAGTGTTGCAGTCAAGGTTGTCCTTCTGAGAGTTTCTCCCTTCTCACTCAGGATCTCTGGAGCTCAGCCAGACTGACCGCTGGGTTCTTAGTCACCTCTCGTACCAAGGCCCTTCTCCCCTGATTGCTGTTAGGCTGGGCAGCTATCTCGAGGAAAAGTCCTGCAGTTCTAAACTTTGGAGGCCAAAGTGCTTTTACAGTAGGAACCTTTAACGAAGCCCTCGTGGCTTGGTTTTTGCTCCGATATGCATTGTTAGCTGCAAGACCTTACATAAAGAGGTGTGTGCCTTTCCAAATAATTTCCAAACTTACCACAGGTGGACTCCAATCAAGATGTAAAAATCAAGGTCTAGAAACATCCTAAAGATGATCAAGAGAGATCACTTTGTCATTATGGAATATTGAGTGTAGATTGATGAGGGGAAAAAGGAAAATAAGGAGTCCAAGTACTTTCTGAATGCACTGTACCTTCAAGGTTTTGTAACAATAAAACAGATCTGGTGTCTTCAAATAGTATTACAGAGGAATTAAGGAAGTTTAACATCTTCTTAAAAAGGATAAAACAGGCAATTAAAGACATACATTTATTCCTTTGATTCAGTGTTTCATCTTTAATCAGGGCATCAAAATCTCACCAATTGAGGAAATAAAATGTGCTAGCTCACACCGAAAGGGAAGCAGGAGGAATAAGATTACAGGAAATAAGGAGGAATCAGGAGGACGAAATAAGTGTTGCATAAATAATGTAAAAGAAAAGGTACACAGTGGCTGACACAGCAGCTGCTTTCTGATACATATGGTTTCATTTCCAACTCCATCTATTTTCCACATCAGCTGCCAGGCAGAGTGGCACTGGGCACCCCCGATGGGCGGGTCCACACGCCAAGGAGCAAAGATAAACTACCACCGGTTCAATCCATATGCCATGAGCATCAGTCATTCCCCCAACAATGACCCTAATGTAGAGTGGTTACATATGGAGAGAAAGAAAGAAAAAAAAAAGGAGGAAAACATGTCCCAGCAATGAGGAGATTCATTTGGGATTGCTGGCAGCTTACTAAGTTATCACTCACTTATCGCTGCTGTAGCATGAGATGTTGAATGGCCAGGAAATAGCTGTCCATCAGCCAGAATACAATCAGTGGAGTACACAGCTAGAGAGCTACGAGGGCAATTTGGTGAATGGTAAAGTAGATGGGTCCATCATCTGAGATGGTATTATGTAGGGTTGTTATCCTTCGTAAAGCATGATATGACGGTCAAGGGGTGTACTGTATATGGACTGGAGAGACATTAAATAGTAATCTCTCCACAGCTCACTTACAGCCAATCAGCCTGCTCTCGTGGCACAATTTCCTTTCTGACTGAGTAGATGTTCTGAGTAGCACTTAAAAAAAAGAGCTGCTGCTGAAATGTGCAGAGCTCTCAAAAATAAATTAAATTCTTATCGGAAGACTCGAATCAGTGCATTTTAGCCAAATCAGCGCAATCATGGAATGGCTTAACAAAACAGAACTTGACATCTAAAAATAATAATAATAAATATATTGAAGTTCTTGTCAGAGTGAATACATGAAACAGGTAAAAATGGCTGTTTTGCTGAAGGTATACGCATGCTAACGCTCATATCTTACGCATGGACTTTCAAGTATTTAACATTTCTCCTGAAACGTAAAAATTGTGTTAACCTTTCATCAGTATTGGGAGCAATCATAACAAAGTAAAAAAAGGCACCAGTAGCATTACAGCATATCTGGCCAGGCAGCTGTGGGGACATAGATCTTCGTTCCATGGAGGGGAAAAAACAAGCCTGTCACAAACTGCACCTTCCCTCTAATATCCCTTCAGTCCAGGCTCCTGGTCTCCCTCAGCTCCACATCCTCTGATATCCAGCGACGTAAACACGGAGGCCTCAGAAGATGTGTTTGAGGTGCTTGATGCCATAAGTCTTGAAAAACACCAGGAGGATTAGGGTCCACAGTCCCAGGATGAAGCCATCAGGAGGATGCCAGTCTTTCTGTTTGGGTTTCTGAGGGCAGGTGGGGGGCGGGGGGGGGAAGGAAAGTGGAGCAGAGCAAGGAAGGGTGGGGGGGAGATTGCAGGTTAGTAATAGTGTGTATATATCTCCTGTTGAGGCCACCGCTGATTGTTCTGTCATTCACACAGTCAGGCAGGCGCAGAAGCACACACACATACACGCACACACACACTCACTTTATCTCTACACACATTTTATGTACACTATCTGCCGTCTCACACACAAACACAAAGGTTCACACAAAAAGCGGGTGGTAAAGCTCATCAGTACCCCTCCCCTGTCTTGTGTTTGTCCCATTCACTGCCACATCATCACTTTGTGTATGATTATACTTTTAAATCTCCGCCGTATTAAACATGCATCTCACAAGGAGCACATTTATATGCTAATGCGGCGGTGATATTCTGCAGAGAGATCAGATTTAACCTCTAAAAAATCTTCCTAACTCCTCTGCTAGCGACAAAGCTATAGATAGGCTGTGAGGACGCACTTAAAAGATTTCTGTTATCCCTTGCTATACAAGCTGCCATTATTCCATCAGGAATTCACCAGTCAGAAAAGGTATCCCTCAAAGCCAAAACACCCAATACTTGGCAAGGAGGATGAACACACAGTAAGCACCCGGAGTCTGCCTGAGTTGCAAACTGTGCACATAACAGTCGGCCGACATACTGTAAAGTACTCGAGAAATCTGTCTCTCTGTCTCACTTGCTTCCCTGAGTGCCATTAAAGTATCCAGTGTACATTTACTTCGTTTTTTCCTTGCCACCATCGCCAAGTACTTGCTCATGCAGGAATTTTGGGTCTCTGTAAATGAAAGAGTACGGTCTTGACCTGCTCTGAAAAGTGCCATGAGATAACTTTTGTTGTGATTTGGCGATACATAAATAAAATTGACTTGACTCCTTCTGAAGTACATCCATATCTGAAATACACACATTCACGGACACACTGCGGTGGGAGTGGGAGCTGGAGCAAGCCTGACAGCAGCCTGACAAGCCCCGGAGGATTAAATGCTGGTGTGAAAACCCAGTCCAGGGTCGTTACTCCCTACAAAGTCACAATCGCATAAAACTTTCATACAAAAGTTATCTGTAACAGGACATGTGGTTCAAATTAAAGGTATTAATCAATAACTGTGATACTGAAATTGTGTAGAATTAAAATCAAACTCCACAGCTCCTCAGAGCTCTTTACCCACTTTTAGCTCATTGCTTTGCTTTACACATTAATTGTATAATTGACTCTGAGTAGCTTTCATCAACCCCCTGTAGGCAACCATTTTTCGCACAAAAAGCTCCAAAAATTACCTGCTGTATGCCACCTGCCCAGCACTTAAAGTTAGTGATTATCTATCAAATCTTCTCCCAGATTAGTATTTATAACCTCAGCACAATTCACAGTTGCATTTCAGAACAGCAAATAGGAAGAAAATGTTGGGCTTGTGAGGCGCTGATCAAACACCATCTTATAACCAGCGCATATATAATGTGTTAATTGTAATGAAGACAGAATCATATTTCTTCCCATCCTGATGACTGTTCGTACCTGGCTGTTTTGAAATGATCTATTTGCTCTGTAAAATGTTAGTAAATTGATTTGTGCATCCAACTGGTCACTATCAGAGGATGGTTGAATAGGTTTACGTACAGTGGTAAATCTGTCTTCATTTAAATCGGAAATCTTCTACAACACTGGGTGAGAACGTAGCATTTGAAGACCTCAGTTTCATTCAGTTCAACCTGTTCCTGAAACGTTCTCCCTGCTGATGAATGTACAACTCCGTTCATCAGCCATTCAACTCAAAAAAGGTTTATCTAATTGTGACTGAAAGGCTCTTTCTACACAAAGTGGCATTATCTCAGCTCATGAAGACTGGAGTTGATGATGAACATGAACACTGCATAATACAGTGAGTCTTAAAATAAAGCACTGCACCTGACTCTATTCATGAAATAGCATTTAGAGTGGGACTTATTACATGTTTCTTTGAATAATGAATATTAATTGCTTTAGCCAGTATAAATTATTTTAATTTCTTATTAGTTTAACAGCCCTTGGTAAGTGAGGCGAAAAGCTAATTTCAGGAACTGTGTGCGTCTGTGTACTCGTTCCTCCATGCAACTTCTGTGTGCAGGGTACTGTCTTCTCAAGGCTGTCTTTTCAATCCAAACTCCAGGTTACGTGACAACGCTGCCAATTTCCAATGTATAAAGACTGAAGACAGCAGTAAAATTGGATTACGTCTGACTCCAAATTTATTTAACAGCTCAATCAAGTCAAATCAATAGAGCTCCACAGCCATCCAGAATGCTAAAGCAGAGAGTGTGAGGCGTTTGCAACCCACATCAGCCCGAGCTCCAGGCTAAGCATTGTGTTGGACAGTCACGGCTGGAGTTACAAGGCAGGGCTTCTGATTTCAAGTTGCATTCCCACTGCAGATGTTACTTAACGCTATCTGCATAGGTTATTTTTAATGGCCTAACATGTCTGGCAATAACTACAGATGGCAAATGGAATCAAAAGGGGAAAAAAAGAAACAAATTCAAGCTTAGCGAGGAGCTTTGGCACTACAATCCAAACCTCCAGTCGGTTGCAGGCACATCGCCCACCTGCAGTGTATCTACAGTAGATAGTGTCTGACAGCACCCAGCTGCAGGTTATGCAGTAAGAGCTCAAAGCGGTTCAACAGAAAAGCAAGGACTTCAATGAACAACTGAAACAATGAAGCTCAAACTATAAAGAAATATTTTCAGTGTCTGATTCAGTGCTGTTTTTAAAAGAGAGGGAGTGAGAGAGAGAGAAAATAAAGAAAACATCTCTGAGAACACACAGAATTATGATCTTGTTTGTCTGGCGTCAGACGTCAAAGTTGGTGGTTTAAAAAAAAAAAAAAGGCCTGTGATACGTTCTGAGACTAGACAGGACTAACACAACAGACGGGCATATCTAACATTAACATCTGTTGAAACAGACTTCCATCCTGACATGACCGGCAAACTTATTAAATCACTCAAATTATGGTCAAATTCACTATAAAAAAGCACATTATGCAGTCATGGTAGCAGGTTGGCTTTGCAGCTTGATTTTTCGCGACAATGCAAGCAGAATCCACTCACAATTTTGAGTGCGATCCATTTTGACTTGACTGTTCTTGTTAAGCTGAAACCTCTGCAACCCCCCCACCACACACACACACACACACACACACACACACACACACACACACACACACACACACACACACACACACACACACACACACACACACACACACACACACACACACACACACACACACACACACACACACACACACACACACACACACACACACCATTTCCCAATTAAATTTGCCAGCATGCTTGAGTTGTCATCTTCTATGTTTTCTGGTTTAACGGACACAGGGCTATGACAACATCGATCTATCCCGTGGAGACTTGACATAATCACATGAATACTGATCCGACAGGTCAGACAGCCTTTGCACGGCCGCTGATTTCAAACTGCATAAATGTGGTCCAAATCATTAATTCAGAGCGTTTTTTCCCCCTGCTCTGACTACATCACAGGCATCAAATTTGCGTTACATAACAAAATCTGAGTTGGGACACTTTCAGCTTCAATCTTGGTGACAAAGTGGCCAGAGGGAACAGAGGAAGAGGAGCCGAGGGTTAATTACCAAGAGGAAAGCGGAAGAGGACAGCTGGGAATGTTCATAACAGACGACTGGGAGCATGTGGCCATCGGGGGCAGTTGACCTCCGTGACAATGGTTGGCAGAGTTGTGCAGGATTTCAAGAAATGCATTTGTCACATGCGTAATCGCTACAGCAGTGAAATGAAATTGCAACAACTACGATAACTGTGCAAATAACAAATGTAAAGCTATAAATAAATATAGAGCTACATACAGGGAGTAAAAGTAAACCCAATATAATGATAATATAAAGCGGAAGGTAAATATTAGATAGAAAGAAATAAGTGGCAAGTTATAAACAATTTGCAGCGTTAGCGAGAGTGAGTGAAAAGCAAATGCAAGTGTATTAAAGGTGCTGAGCTGTAAAAAGATGCAAAGTGCAAAATAGTTTCAAGATGTGTTGTTTAAGTTTTAGGTGTTCAAGGTCCATATGGCCTGGGGGAATAAACTCCATAGCCTCACAGTCTTTGGCTATGATGGAGCAGAGACTGTCCTTAATGATCCAGTTTGCCCTGGACCTGCACCACCTGGTGTAGATGTCCTGAAAGTAGGTCCTGTGCTGTCCTGGTGTTGCGTTCGGTGCACCGGATCACTCTGTGAAGGGCTTTCCTATCCTGAGAGCTATAACTGCCGTACTAGGCAGTGATGCTTCAAGAGCGTGACTGTGACTCAATGTGTGTGTGCATGAATATGTGTCTGTGTGTGTGTGTGTAAGCGCAAGACCCTTGGGTAAGGAAGAGCAGAGGGAGATGGATCGACTGTGACAGGAAGCCACGTCAGCATAGCCAGCAGAGAGAGGAGCATATGTCAAGAGCGAAGTTAGGGAGAAAAACATTAGAAGAGAAGTAAAGCAGTATGAAGTCAGTGCACAGCGAATGATACCTACACAGTCTCCACAAATGAAACAAAATTAGAGCTGCAACTAAAGATTATGTTCACTATTTGTCTCTTGTTTTCAAGTCATTTATTTAGTGTATAAAATGTAGCCTGATCTATAATCCATTTTTATGGCTGAGAGTTAAAAAAACAAAAAAACAAAAACATATATCTGTCGATAGTCTTTATGTAGAAAATAATAAAAAAAACATCACTGATAAAGACTGACTTACATTTGGTTCTTTAAGATCTGTGACCGAGAATGAATGAACATTTTACGGTTGAAAAACAAACATCTCAGTTTTCTCTAGTGGAATAACTGTGATAGACACTGTTCAAAAGACATCAGACATATCTTTCAAACAATTCTTGTTACCTACCGGCCGACATATACAACCGAAAACCCAAAAGGCTCATGCTGCCTTATGTATCATCTATCACTGAAATGAAGCTTAAATCTTGAAAAACTTGTGGAAAAAACCCCCCAACTAGTTTACATTGTCCAAGGTGCAATTCTTCAATTGGCTTGTTTTTGTTTGCTGAAGATGTGAAAATCCAAAGTTTTTACATTTTGAAAATCTTTACAATTACGGAGCTTGACAACAGATCAATCCTTCATCAAAACAGTTAATACGTTTTCTGTTGGCTGACTAATTGATTCAATGAATATTCGATAAGGTCACAAATTTATGAACTACTTTGAAAGTCAAATTTGAGTTGCCTTCAATAGAAATCAATGCTCTAATCTGCTCTCAGACATGTATGAGTTTTTGCCTTTTCCAAAGAAAAGAAAGCTCAATGAAAATCCTTCAGAAAAAGAAAAACGGACCGGAGGATGGCAGGAAAAAAATGTTAGGGATGGGAATGAGCGAGAGGAAAGAAAAAGCTGACGAAGAGAAACAGAAAAGAGGCGAGTGTTCGCTGACCTTCCATGGTGAAACCATTCACATCCCACAGCCAAGGACAGGGACCTACACTCCAGCAGCCTGCCTCCATTACACGCACTTTGTGTTGCTAGTCAATTCACCGGTAAAATCAATTAACGGCTACCCATCTGATTGATTGGAGCTAATTAACATAGCCATGCAGGATGCTAATGGCCATTGAGGGAGGTCTGAAACACCCTGCCAAACAGTAGCACTCCAAGGTCAAAACTGCAGCAATGTAAGTTATGCAGAGCTGGGAGACAGAGCAGTAGTCACTCTGCGCTGCCAGGACTCTCCACTGTATTGCCTTGACATTTAAGCCCTCCGCAAGTGCTGGACAGTGGAAGTAGAGGGTGTGTTTTTCTCTCATGAAGCATATTTTGCTTTTCTAAAGCACATCATTTGTAATTATTGAGCATGAGGAATGCAGTAACGCAAATTCCAATTGACGTTTGATTAAATCGAGGGAGCTTGTCAGAGTGAGTTTGGCCTGTGATCCACACAATCCCAACATCCACTTTTGAAAAAGCGTCACTGTTGCAGCCTGAGTGAGGATTTGGAGAGGGATGGGAGGGAGGCGAAGCATTAATTTTCACTGTTTTCATTTCCAATTCTCTGGAGCCATATGGTGTGGCGTCAAGCTGGCAAAAGAACAAATAACAATTTGACGCCAGAGACCAGGACTCACAGCAGCGAGAGAGAGAAAAAAAAGTAGAATACACGAGAGAGTGGAGGGGGGGGGGGGGGGGGGGGGGGAGAGTTCCTTCTAGTTATTTCCAGAACTGAACATATTGTGATCAGGCATTGGCAACATGATGAGATGTGTGAGGTTGGGAAGAGGAGGTGGCAGAAGAAGGGGACTCACCCTGTCACCACTAGCGTGACAACGGCCTACGGTGACAGGGCATTAATCAACTCCTCACATGCACACATCAGCATACAAGATTGTATACAGATGCCATATAGCACAGCCTTATACATCCACTGTCAGTCAATCTTATGTCTTTTCTATTTACAAGTTGACTACTGTACTGGCAAGTGGAAAAATAGTTTGTTTATAAGACAAACAGCGAGATTTGTTTTTGTTGGTGGCACAACTGAAATCAGCTACAAACCACTTGGGAATATTTCGGAGATCAAATCTTAGGAGATTCAATCTCATCTAGCTCTTCAGATGAGTGCATCTGATCAGTGACAACAAAGGGCGCTACCACACCTGCATGAAAACAAAGATATCTCCGAGATCGCAGCACACAATATGACAGCAAATCAAAAACAGAGGAGCTGTCAATAGGCTTGATGGACATTGGTCATTCTGCTGCAGTGCAGATGGACTATAGTGAGGAGGAGAGAGATGAGTCAGTCTGTCAGGACTCCCATCTTCAACCCAGCAGGAGTGCTAGCTGATAATCAAAATCTCTGGCAGGGGTCGTCGGGTTGACGAGCGTGTTTGTGTGTTGTACGTGTGGGTGCATTTAAAAAGAGGAGGGGGAGGAAAGAAACACAAAAAAGACAGAAAAAGATGTATGAAGATTAACTGGCAGAAGAGAAAAAAAGAGGCAAAAGAGAGTGTGAGTCAAGATATGAAGCCAAGTAGCAGACAGCAGAGGCTTAATGGGGTACGTTTGTGTGAGCGATCGTGCAATCTTTCAACAGTGTGATTGCCTCTATGTATTGAAAATTACATACACAGTTTACCGGGCACTCTTATGTGAGCAGCGGGAAGCACATCTAAAACCAGCCTGTGTTTGCCAGGCTTTAGAGGCAGTCCTCAGCTAATTTACCAGAGTGCCACTGGGTGTGGAGACCCCTCCAGTTTCCCATCACGACACTCAATAAGTCGTCTGACAGAGCTCAGGCCTGTGGTCAGCCTCATTTCTCTGGGCCAACTGACTGACACCTTTATTCACACCAACAATATTCCCAGCAGTGTAGTGTGTGTGTGTGAGAGGTACACAAGTCATCTGGATCTGACCTCTTCTATCAGCACCAACAGTTTAGTGTCTGCCTCGACAGAGGAGACAAATATCATTGTCAAATCAAACGTCAGCCACTCCAGTTTTACTGTAGTCACTGAATGACCTATGATCATTTCAATCATATGAGACGTCAACACATTACTAACCGTTTTCGACACAAAGTCTTGATGTCTTACAAATCAAAAACAGCTAAACAGTTTCTTTTGAGGGAGGTGGTGACCACTGAAACACAAAGCCAGGTTTGACACTTTTACAGCATTTAACATATGTTTAAGCATATAAAGTAAAAGAAATAGTGGAATATACGTAACTGTCATATTTTCCTCAACAAAAATATCATGTTAAATAGTCTGCCTTGCATTCGTTGGAATTTTTTAAACCCAAGCAGATACTGTAAGATGACCTTCCCTGAGGTTTAGACAGCATCACTATGGCTAATGGTCAGGTTATGCTAAAAAATAACTGATTAATATGATGGTTCAAAGCCAGCCATCATGAAAAGGGGGGTGAAATATTGTGATACTGTTTAAATACGGGGGTAACAGTGCAACTTTTCAGGCAGTCTCTCCTGGTACACTTTCACATTGTTGCACTATGTTGTACATATGAGAAGTGACAGAAATAGACGTGTAAGAATGAAAGAAGAAAGCTTAAGAAAGAAAGTCTAACTCTGACTGCTTTCTCACCTCCACACAGCTGACCAACTGCTGCATTAAGCAGGTGTGTATGTTACAGAAATGGTCTGACGCATACCCCCAACGGTGACGTCTGAAAGGTGTATGGGGAGCAGGTTTCTGAAGGTATTCAACCATCCAACAAACACTTTACTGGCACCTTATAGGAGATCTAACCCTAATTCTAACAAATTGCCTTATCTTTGTTAAAATGTATAACATTTTAATACAAATTTAGATTTTAATATGAACAGTAAATCTGGGGTTTGACACAGCTAATTATTGCATTGGATAATACTGTATAGATATGCCCCTTTTGTATTTTTTAGTATGGGCAGCTCAGTGGCAGCTGAAGCCTAAAAGTAATCACTAATAATGTCTGCTCTTGCCTGTGGCAAGGATTAATGTGATGTCTTTACTTTTCTGAGGCACAAGTTGAAGTGGGAGTATAGAAATAGTATTTTTAATAGGCTGATAATCCTGCAAAGAATGATACAGGACCCACAAGCTGCTATTTGAATGCAGAGCACATGTTCCAGAGGTGGAATGAGGAGAAATAGGTGTTCATTTGTGAAGGTCGGCTCGACTGAAAAGCCACAATCCATTTGGGAATGAGGTGAATGCACAATTCTCCGCCACGATCCTGCCTATCCATTCTGCTGGATTTCACGGTGGCCCCTCCACACCGAGACCAGGAGGCACTTGCATTTCACACTTAGAGCTGTCACCATGGACACGGCACAAAGACATCTGTTGGTGGATGTTGCACATAACTTTGTGTTCTGTGGCCAAATTAGGGACGAGGGTGGACACACTTCAAATAACAAAAACACAGGAGCCTGAACAAATGGCTTCCTACGCTGAAGCAGAAAGGATGACAAACTCAAAAACTCTTGTGTAGGTAATGTTAAAATGCCTTACATGGAGCTGGTGTTTGTGTCGGTGTCTTACCTGATGGATGATCTCAGACACTGGCAGCTGGTCCACGTATGAGTATGTAGCCTCTGTTTGCAGCTCTCCATTCACAGGGCTAAAAGACAAAACACACACAAAACAGCACTATTCTTTAGCATTTACCTTAAGTAAAAAAAATGCACTTTGGAAGCATTAAACTTTTGTTATATGGGCCACCATTGTTCAGTGATGAATAAAAAGCTGTCAGGAACAGGAACAGACTCCAGTGTTTCTGTTGACAGTGTGTCTAGACGAAGTGTGTGTCAGTGATATGCATTGCAAATGGATACAAATGAACTCATTTTTCCTCTCTTGATGAATGAAGAAAGTCATCCTGCGGAACCATAAGAGTGTCAAAATTAGCTTGATAATAATGGATGAGGTAAACATGAGGGGGGGAAACTACAAAATACCAGCAACTCAGTCACCTCCTTGTTAGAGCAGCGATTCTTGAGATGTCAGGAGAGCTCCCAACTTCCCAGGCTCCCTTAACTACCCACATTGCACTCTCCAGTTAGATTTGCTTTCCTAAAACCTGAGTGAACATTGTGGCATTTGAAACTTAAAGGGAGCGTCAGACTCAACTTCAACTCACTGACACAGGGCTGGCATTAGATTTGTTGAACAGGTAAACAACCTGTGATGCAGCTGCTGTTTGTTGATGCCAAACAGCAAACGTCTTTCC
This sequence comes from Scomber scombrus, assembly GCF_963691925.1. Taxonomy (NCBI): domain Eukaryota; kingdom Metazoa; phylum Chordata; class Actinopteri; order Scombriformes; family Scombridae; genus Scomber; species Scomber scombrus. The sequence continues at coordinate 21,839,026 of NC_084980.1, forward strand.
GCAGCATTTCATTTGCTAACATGTTACAATCACGCAGCAGTGCTCTCAATGAATGCTGTCCTCCTTGTTCTCTGCAAGTTTATACGTGACAGAAATAGAAATGATTATGGGGTTACATATATACTTTTTACGGAGTGGCATGAGCTCTGTTGCACCAAACAACATAGATCTGGGGGGAAAAGCCTCTCAAGTGGAAGTCAGTAATATCAAAAGAAAAAAGGAGGCAAGCTGTTGAATATAAAATGAATTCAATTGTGAGGATTTAATGTAATCAACAATATGTACTCTGGATTTGTTTCAAACTTAAAGCTCTTCCATAAACTGTCATGATTACCTGAGTCAGTCTATACTACAACGCTGTTATGACATGTAGTTTCTGGTCTCATCTCTTAAGTACTATGTATATCAGTTGGATAACTAAGGATAAGCCTGAAATTTGTAATAGGTTTTGCTAAAAATATAACAACAAAATCTGTAAAGGAAACAAAAATGTTAGGTTGTGAAGGATTTGCATTTGAGTTTTTTCAAATTTAATTTAATTTAATCCTTTATTTAAACAGGTAGTCTCATTGAGATTGAAAGTACAAGTGAAATATGAATCCAGCTTTAGATTTTTCTGAAGCTCATCCCATTTGTGTGCAGTAAAATAAAATAAGTATCTAAGGAGCCATTTCTTACTGATAATATCTGCCAAGGTTTATAACTTTCACTTACACAGATTTTCTAAGCAACACGAGGTAACTAACAGGCTTTCAAAAAGGTTATGAGAGCTCTGAAAAGCATAGGCATCATTTCAGGAAGAGCAATTAACACCTAATTAGAAAACCTTGCATCCTGCCTCCAAGGTTAAGTGTACAATCATGAGTAATTTGTTTTATGGACAGAAATCAATGCTGAAACACTTAGTTTCTAAAGTAAAAGATGGTCTTTCATCCATTTTGGCAACTAAAATACATGGAAATAAAACATTTACATTGCAAGCATTCAATTCTCGTAGCCTCAGCAAATTATATTAATGAAATGAGTTAAGGGTTCAGTGTCTTTGTCAAGGACACTGAAAAAGGTCACAGCATGGCGGTTGATGGATAGACATCCATTAATGTGATCCAAGATTAATAAAACCTGTGACCTTTCAGATATGCAACAGGTTATCCAGTCACGGGGCTTCCCTGCGTTCCAGTTATTTAACACTGCCACTGTTAAATAACACATTAAAAATACAATAATGAGCCACATTGTTGCACTGAGTGACATGTTCTTTATTACAATGAACATGGCCACTGTAATTAATTTCAAATAAAGCCTACATACACTATACTGCTGCTTGAAATGCATGAAATCCTCAGCATAAATGACAAAATAAATGTGCACATAAAAAGTACAATGCAGAAAAATGTCCCATTCTGTCTACTACTTGCAGATTTACTCTACTTGACCACTAAATAGACAATATATATTCAATCTTGAAAATCTTCTTCAACCAAGATGCTTAATTGCCAAGGGCAGTTTTAAATGTTTGTGTACTTCCATGTATTTTTCTGAGCAACCGTTTGACTCCAACATCCCACTCTTATACAGAGTCAAGAAGAAGCGTCTCAGCTAAAGGTCACAATCGAGTGGAGGTTTAACTGAGTGGCTGTCTCTGGCTAATCAAAGAAAGTTCAGGTCAGACAGCTGCTCACAAAGTGGGCCATGTCCCTTAGTGAGTCACTATGGCTCTCCTCCAACCACTTGCTCAGAAAGGCAACCTGCTCTCCTTTTTCTTTTTGTCTTTTTTCTTCCCTTACTTTTGGTGTTGGTCTCAGTCGCTCACTCAACATTTTTCCTCTGTGGTTTCTGCTCCTCTGCATTTCCTTCTGTATTTTCTCAGCCTTTATTCTTTTCTTTTTAACTGCATTTCTCTGCCCCGCTCTCTTCTCGACATGTCTGTGCGGTAGGGCAGAAGTTGCTCTGACAGACGAGAACAGAGACAGAAGAAAACAGGCCGAACTGGCAGGCAGGGAGACAATCTCCTGCTGAACTTTACAGTATATGTGCTCTGAGCTTTTTCTGCCGCTGGAAACATGTCACTAAGAGCACCGATGTCTCACCGCTGCCCGCCCCCCTTTTACTTAGCACAAGAGATGAGCTCTAATTCAATTCAAACCACTTTCCACTTTATTTTCCATAAAGAGATTTTTGGAGAGGATTTTTCAATCCACTTAGCTGATTCTAATGGATGTGGCTGCCCCTCCCCACCTCCAGCTCAGGTATCACTGCTGTCTCCAGCTGTCATCTTTAGGTCAAACAAATTTCCTTTTAACATCTGCTCTTCTAATGGCCCAAGTAGTTTTTGGGGACTCTCTCCGGCGCTCCAGGTCACAAATTACATTACATTTACTTAATAACTCAATGGGATATGAAATTCTGCTTTAATTTGATAGTTATCATTATTCTGGGAGCTGTGTGACCCACAAAAAGACGTGTTTTGGTCAACACCCACCTATGGCTGGAAGTGAGTAACTACACAATGTCATTACACTGTTAAGCCTATGTATAATGAAGAGGATTGAGGGGGTCCATTAAAACGTCCTCTCCATCAAGTGCAATTCACTTAATGAAAGAGCCTGTTCTGAGGAAAAACGGCCGTTTAGAAATGGTTGAGAGGAGAGAAAAATAGAGAGGGAAAGAGAGCTAGAGAATGAGTATGAGACAGGCACACACACTTGCACACACATGTACCCATCAAATATCCTCCTCCACTTGCCTGAGTGGCCGAATGAGCCGACAAAAGTGGATTAAAGCAGCACTATATTCAATAACAGCTTGTTTCAGAGGACATCTGTGATCTTTTCTCTGTGGGAACACAAAGGGTTCACTAAGACCCATTTTCAGGTCTTATGAAACACCATTATTCAACTTTACCAGTGCAGTCCGAACTAAGGTATAACCAAGTCCTTATTCTGTTGACAAAAACTGTGATTTTTTTCAAATGTGCTGGTAAGCAAGGCTGCAAGTACAAATTCATTATTGTTTAATATGCAAATTAGCTTCTAAATTAACCATATTTCAACCAAAAAAATGTCAGAAAATGGTAAAAAAAAATATATATATTTAATTCGCCAGAGCCTGAAGAAACATTCAAATTGCTTGTTCTGTCAAAGTAACAGTCTAAAAATACTGTAAGATAAAAAAAAAAATAACTCCTCAAATTTTAAAAACCTGAAAACAAACTGAGGATTTTTTTTCTTGAAAATTGACTTAAAGGATTAATTGATCCTCAAAACAGTTTTGAAATTAGTTTTTGGTCGACTGACTCATTGATTAAACAACTAATTGTCTTCTCTCTACTGATAAGTAATTTGAATCACTTCCAAAGCAAATATATGTAATGTTATTCACCCACTAGTTACAGCTTCAATGATCTACTATCTTTTGGCACACTCGCTGCTCCTTCCTTAATTTAAAGCCTCTATGATCAAAATAAACGATGAATGTATATGAAAGAGTTTGCTCGAGAATTATCACCCAACTCTACGGTTCCCCTCGGATTTACGAAGCTTTTATGGTGAATTTCAGCTCATTGTTTTGGTTTTGCCGCCGACAACTTTGTTTTGGTTCAGTTATACTGCTCTCATAAAGTAGTTTTCGGCCACGACAGGCAGCTATTTTCAGTGGAAAAAGCTCTAAAAATCCACTTTACTGCAGTGTAGAAACAAAACCTGTCCAAAATGTGAGGAGAGTTGTGGAGTGGTTTGCTTAAGCCACTCTCATTCAAGATTGAATCACACACACAAGTCCTTTGACTCCTTAAAGGTACCGTACAGTACGGCGGCTTTTATCTTTGATTGTACCGAAGAAACAGATCCAGGATTCGTAGTGACGACTACGTCTAAATTAGATTAGCTAATCATGGGAAATACAGGAAACAAGTTCAGACAGCCAGAGGGCCATCTGGTAGAGTACATGATAAGGTTCTATGGAAGAGATAGTGTTAGGTGGTTGTCCGTGTGGTCGAAAAAAAATTTGAATTTCTATGTTTTCACTATTATTGGGTTTCATTTTTATTTCTCAAATTGCATGTTTTTATGTTTTTTATTTCCAATTCTTACTGTTAAATGTTTGTTTTATGTAAAGCACATTGAGTTGCCATTGTGTATGAAATGCGCTATATAAATAAAGCTGCCTTGCCTTGCCTAATGCAGTGGATTAGTTTTAACTTTGTTTTTTTTCTAAAGAGTTTAAACTTTTTTTTTCTTCTAAACTTTAAATGTATTGCTTATTTAATAATGAATATTTAATGTTATAGTGAACTACTTAAGATTTGAAACTAAGATTTCAGGAGCTTTAATCAAATAACTTGATAAGCCCACTAATGATGAAGGCCATGGTTTTTCTGGCTGGAATAATGAACTCATTTACCAGAACAAAGAGCAAATATTTAACTACCCACCTACTCCTTAATCCTTTCCAAATGGGGGTAAAGAAACGCTAATGTGACATCCAAAATGATGGAAAATACCATTAGCTTCCCCAATATCTTCAATACTTTCTCAACAGTACTTTTTTTAATCACTTTTGGAAGTAGCAAGATACTAGTAGACCTCTGGTGCGTCAGTAAACTTAGCTCCATTAAAACATCAAATAAATCAGGGGATTGCTGGTTTCTTACATCAGAATTGGAGATAAAACATCTCTCTAGGACGGAATTAGGGCAACAGCCTGCTCAATAACAGCAGTGGTGTGTTTCTGTGTTGCATGCAGCAGACCTTATGTGTTGGACCTAATCAATAATAAAGTAATAGGGGAAGTTGTGTGCAGTGACTAACTAGCCTGAGGCCAAAACAGCCAATGACTAAAATCGGTATGGCAATTGCCTCTAATTACTAATTAGCAGCCAACTGCATTAGATTATTTGACTATAATACCTCCCAGTGGTTCAATTAAAGCCCCGCTTAATGAAATTAATAGAAGTGGAGGGAGCATGTAATCGCGAATAAAGTTTTAATTTCTATCAAATCTGTTTGCAGAACACATCAAACTGTTCTTCACCTGCAGTCATGAGTCAATATCTGAAGGACTGTTTGGATTTTGGCGTATTAGCTATGTGGTTCCTAAAACTCCTGATCACTGTCCTTATTATAGGATTAGTCTGTGTGGGAACAGGCTAATATGAGAAAGCAAACAATATGTCACCATGCATAGCGGGTGTTAAGCGGATGATGTTAAGGAGTGTGGCAGTTCTCTGCAGCCATCTAGTGGAAAAGCCCATTTATCACAACATGCATCGACCTAATGCAATGGCAGGGTGTTTTGAACGGGACTTGGGTGCATGCTGTCTAGCTCACCACATGGTAGCGCCAAACATTATGTATCAGAAACACTGCTACTCACTCCCCGCCATTTATTAAGAGTGACTGAATTAGAACCTGAGGACAGTCAGGGAAAATGTCCAATTATCACCTTCACTACGCAGTGAAATAGAGCATTAAGTGCTGGTGATGATTATATAAATCAGTAAATGCCATCAAAATGTGCCGTACTATCAGTCCCGACAATAATCCTATTGGACAGCCTGACAATAAAGTCTGCTATCACCTTGAGGGTGCCCATACTAAGATCCACTGTGTGCTTTACTCTCCCAAACACAGGCCACTTGACACTCAACATTAGTAGAGGAATCAATATCAGTAATGAGAGATGTTCTAAGCAGAAATCGAAGCCTAGTTAGTTGGATACGAAAGAAATTGAATTTGGCCAAAGGCGCATCAATTTAAACAAAAGGAGGATGACCTCAATTAAGGTATTACATTCATTTTGTCTCTAATCCTCAAAATCACTACACTATAGGTTTAAAAGTGATGCTTATTTTCCCCAATACTGTATTTTTTCTAATACAATGTAAGTAATATTTAAAAAATAATTATGATATAATATCTGTGACATACATCCATGATGATTTTTGTGCTTCACAGAGTATATTATATTTAGTCAATAAAATAAATTGTAAGATTAGATAGTTTATAAACCAAAGAAACCAGAAAAAAATGACATCACAGTTTCCTACAGCCCAATGTGACGTCATCAAATTTCTGGATTTTGGATCATTTGGTCGCTCAAAACAAAACTATGAATTCATTTTAATGCAAAACAAAGAAAAACAGCAATGTTTCACATTTAACAACCTGCAACTATCAAATGTTTAGCATTTTGCTTAAAAAAACAAACTAAGCAATTAATTAATTACTAAGGTCGATGCATGACAAAATGTATATGTTTTATATATAGTATTTATTTAACTTTCATTTTCTTGTTTTTATTTATTTATGTATGAATGATGCACTGACTGGTGAGCACTTTTAAATTTCGTTGTACAAGTGACAATGACAATAAAGATCTATCTATCTAAAATAGTTACCAATTAATTTTCTGTAGATCTAATAATCGATTAACTGACTAATCAGTGCATCTCTACTCGGCTCAGTGTATTTCCCTGTGACGTGTGCCATTAACTCATCACTACACGACAACAACTTTGTTTTTAAACGGTACGCTCTGAACCTCTAAGACAGCAACCGACAGTATTTGATATTTTTCTAAAGCTGCCTTTCATTTTATAATCACATTATTAAAATCAAGTCATATGAGAAAGTTAAAAATGAGTCAAAACATTTGAGCTTACTTTTCATCCAACGGCTCAATAGGGTTGGTCAAGTTGATGGTTTCCATTGTGATCTCAACTTTGCGGACACTACCAAAGAAATCTGTGATGAGGGCACTTCCTGGGTCTCTCAAGAATAGGTCAGTACGGTGGCCTGGAGTGGACACACACTGGCTTTTGGGACACACTTTGAACTGGGGAAACAAAGACAGAAGACAGAAAGACATTAGGGGCCACATTCACTCATTAAAACTTAAAAAAAAGTATTGTATTTATGTAGATAAATACTGTAAATATCCACTTGTGATGCTTTCAGGAACTTCAGCTGTGCAGTGATAAATAATGAGCATATCTTTCCTCTCATACTATACCACTGATAACTAACTGACCTGTAACTGGCCACATAAAACCTTGATAGAGCTGCAGTGAGAGTGTTAAAATATGTGACAGTGTGTGGAGAAGATTAGAGGCATGGAGCTTGACATTTGCACATGTCATCGTCAATTACAAAATCTTGCGGTTCCTGGTGTGTTACCACTTGTGAGTTAATCCTCTTATGCGTGCGATTCATCCGTGTGTTGTCCAAGTGGGCTCTTCATTTGAAAAGAATAATAAAATCTCGATCAGCCAAACAGGACTTGAAAACTACGACAGAGTATAAGGGCCAGAATAAGAGAAACATTTTATTTGTGGGGGGGAAATTACGAGAATAAAGTCGTAATATTAGGTCTACTAGAATAAAGTCGTAACATTACAAGAAAAAAGTCGTAATATTACGAGAATGAAGTCGTAATATTACGAGAATAAAGTAGTAAATTTATGAGAACTCTTACAAGAAAGAGCAGTCTTCCCCCTGCGTTAAAATGAGGAATGTTGAGCATCTTGTGAAGTTATACTTTGGTATGGGTTTCACAAATAAGGAAATACTTAATCTTTTGGCACATCAGCATCAAATTATTATCAGTATCAGGACTTTGAAACGATTGTGCAAACGACTGTGTCCATTTCAAAGAAAGAACCACACGGACTTGGATGAAATTGCTTCTTTTGTGGAAGAGGAGCTGTCTAGTAGGGGTGGACTGCAAGGCTATCGGTGGTTACATCTGCGTGCCATTCATACGACTTTATTCTCGTAACATTATGACTGTTTTTCTCGTAATATTACGACTTTATTCTCTTATCATTACGACTTTATTCTCGTAATTTCCAAAATTTTATTTATTTATTTTTCCTCTTTGTATGGCCCTAATACTCCGTCGTAGAAAACACATGATTGGTAAAGGATTTTGAAAAAGGAAGGTTGATGCTATTTCTGTGTCATCAAAAGGAAAGCCTTTGCGGTCCATAATATTGATCCTTAATTCTACAAAATTGCACAAGAACAAAGAGCGCATCTTCAGAGAGGGGAAAATTGGAAAGAATAATAAGGATTACTCAGAGCACATTGATTGTGCTTGGAGTCCCTGACTTAGGCTTTGAGATGTTTTGATAGTAACTCCTGGTGAGGTGGGGTAGGTGTTGGGGATGAGAACTCATCACTTGGGCCAGTGGATCTCTGCAGGTGTGGAGAAGATGAAAAGGGAGATGCTGCTAAGATTGAACCAAGCCCCAGAGCAGCATGTACTCACCATCTCCACCACCATGTGTCAAAGGCCGACAACCTTAACACAGTTTCAGACATTCTGTTTCAAGTGCAGAGTTCAGCGAGTCCTGTTTGACTTTCATCTCCTTTAGGATTACAAACCTTATAACACTAGACAGACAGGGAGGTGAACAATTCAAGAGTTACTGTCTACCTATTGTAGGGAACCAAACCCCGAAATTAGCTTTAACATTACTTTATTAACTGATTAGCCTATAAAATGTCAGAAATGTGTGAAATAATAATCACAATTTCTCAAAAGCCAGCAATGTCTGTAAATTATGTGTTTTCTGACCAAAAGCCCAAAGGCCAAAATGATACATGATTTACGATGATATAAAACTGTAAAGCAGCAAATTTTCACATTTCAGAAGTACAAACAAACAAATATGACTTTTTTTCTGAATAAATGACTTAAACAATCAATCTATTTTCAAAATTTCTGTTGGTAATCTTGTGTAAACCAACTAATTGATTAAGCACTACACTAAACTACTACTAGTCAGTTCTGTGCCTTTCTCACCAGAGGCACAGAGCTTTGAGTAAATACTCAAGAGAAAGATACATAAAGACAGACTTCTACTGTACGACTACATAGATGCACGCCTACATGACATATCAATTATCAGATTGCAAACACACATACAACTCATTGGTGTATATGTAGAGCTGACATCTTAAAAGTGTGCATAGCAAACTAGTGCTGAATCGATTAGTCAGTCAGATAATCATATGTCATTTGTCAAGTAAAAATGCCAAACTTGAGTTTTTCTTTGTTTATATCATTATTAAAAATGGGATACTTTTGGTTTAAAAAAAAAAAAGCGTCACTTTTAGTTCTAAGAAACTGTAATGGGTAATTTCACTCATATCTGAGACTTAACAAGTAGTCAAATAATAAATTAGTATATTTGATAACCTAAATGAATGTTAGTTGCAGCCCACATGCTCTCTCATATCCTCACCAGGTCGTTCATGTTGGCTTTGCTTGCAGGGTGGATGTCTTCCAGGAACTCCAGCAGGTAGAAAGTGTAACGGTCCATCAGGTGGACTCCGATGGCCAAATCTGGTTGATGCTAAAATGAGACAGATGGGCAAATAAGATTACCCAGTCTCCTGCATTATCAGTATTTCAGTCAGTATTAATTACAGTGAGTTGAGATGAGGTGTTTGCTGCCATCCAATTTTAGTTTTGTTTCAAAATACCTCTTTCCATGTGTCTTTAGACACTAGTTCAGATGGATGTTTCCTTTAAAATGAAATTGGGACCAACTGGGATAAGCTGCTTATCAAAACAAAAAAATCCCAAACATTGTATCTGCAATTCTTTTTGCTTCAGGAGGAATTAGATTGATGGCAGGTAAGAGCAGGGAGTTGTAATGAGTGGCGGCCAAACTACACAGCAGTTTTAATCTCTAGCATAAAATGTACTTTGCAGACATGGTTTCACAATATTTCTGTATTCCGAGATGGTGTCAGGATTAAATAAATAGAACATACTGAATTAATAAATAGCTGACACTAATAGCTGAGTAATGGCATCAAAAGAAAAAAATATTTGGATAACTTGTCTTTAAAGTATAACATTTTTTATCTCCAGTAATCAGTGAGGCAGAAGGTGTCATGACAATTAACATGGGTATCATTCTGTAATGTGTAGAAAGCAGATATCAAATGCATATCAGGTCTCAGCGTAAATGTGCTACGTGGAACTTGTGGACAGGTGTGCAACAGGTAAATAATTAATATTCAAATAATTAAACACAGGATTTTTAGCTGGCTACCACAGTAACAGTTTTACGGTCAATTGGAGTGATGAAAGCATCAGCTGGAAAGAATACAGTCTGTTCAAAGAAGCAGCTGCTGCCTACATGAAACCTCAGCAGCCGTGAGGAAAATAAATTAGTTTGAGGATTTAGTACTGGATGCAAGAACCAGACCTGTTTTCTAAGTCCATAGACAATATTAAACATAAATGCTACCATGTGATGTTTTGTCTCAGAGTTATCTTAAAGCTCATTTTCATCTGCAGTCGCCATGAAGGTCACAGTTAAAACATACACTCACTGACAACACGCCACTAAAAAAAACTAATTAAACAAGACAGGACACATAATACAAAATGATAACGGTGGCAGAGTTACCACCAGAAATTCTTACAAAAGCAACACATAGGCAGACTTTACATTTTTAGCTGGTGAGAGTAAATTTTGCCAGCTGTCACAGGCAGATATTATCAGCTGTAGCGAGCAGGCTAATTAAACAAATGTTTAGCTCTTTCAGTTGGTTGATAACACCATCTCCAGCCGACTTGTTTTAGGAATCCTTTAAAACGGGTCTTAAATACACACTTAATAGGTCAATGACAACGTGCTAAAAGATAGATGCTAATGCTGCATGTCACAGGCAAAATATCAGGTCAGCATATGACCATGTGGCTGCTTAGTTTGGACTTTTTGAGTTTGTATTTTCCAACAAACATTTTCTCAGGATTTGTTTGTATTTTTCTGTTACGAGTGAAAAGGGTTTTAGGATGAGGATTATCCAATGTACATAATTGGAATATATAATGCTTTTTTTTTAAATGCTTGGGTAATATGGCTGGGCTGCTAGAGTGAATTCCAAAAAAGAGCAGGTTAAGAAAACACTTGGATTATATTTCAGGCTGAATAAACTTGACTGACACTTCATGGAGGAAAACAATTTGTAACATGGGATGAGCAACTGTATATGAACATAGCACTCAAGCTTAACCTTCAGTCAGACTCTGGTATCAAACCTCACCACTCGTTAAAAAAAACTGTTTCATTCATCTCTTCCACACGAGGGATGGTAGCTTACCGACAGAGAGTCCTCTCCAACTTGACTGCTGGCCAGAGCCATGAGGTTTGGAGAGTAGAACCTCTCATACATTGAGGCGCCCTGACAGGTGTCAATGATGAAGAGCAGCTCGTTGTACCTGGAAACACACACACACAGATATACAATCTCAAACAGCAATTGATGTGAGAATACACAGCTGGCATAACAGTCATCCATTTGTTCTAATAACACATGGTATCACACACAACCTTCTAACCAATCTTTCATATTGCAGTTGCCATGGTGACCAAGAAAAACCCACAGCTCCATTCAGTTCCTGCTAACACACCCACGCATAGTTTCTACCCCTTTTCCTCAGTCGCATCCCTAATTGCTCCTTTCCTCATTTAAACGAGAAAAATTCACAACAACTTCTTTTCCATGTTTATACAAACATGATACATATTTTTTATATTGAGTTGACTGAAATAAAGCAGTTTGGGGACGATAACGGGAGGTGGAAAAGTCTCTATGGTGGCTGTAATTTGACAGTTGAAGCCTGCAATTATCACATCAGCATCAAAGCTGGCATCACTAAGCTTTTATCTAGCAGCCTGCGGCTTGACTGTAACCCAGACACTCTATATTGATAGGTTTGGAGGATAATAGAGACACCGGTTGCGGAAAGCCGTTTTAGCTCATTTAGTGTCTCACGATTCACAGATTAAACACCACAGCAGCTTTAAAAGCAGCAAAATTCCACTTATAAAAAGAGATAGTCTGTCACTCTCATATAAAGTTGTGCTAATATATGTATAGTATATGTATCACAGTAATTTCCTTGCTGTTATAGTTATTTATGTATATCATGTGTCGACAACAAAAGGTACATTCAACAAAGAGAATATTATAATATGCTTGAATATTACAATTCATGTTTTAGTTCACCCACCAACAAAGTGGAGCCAATTCATACTTCACTATGAACTTATACTAATGTATGAGAAAAGGGCTATCAGAGGCCTCTGCCACCAAAACAATATATTATCTTATTCCCTAAAGCACTTCATTACATAAGAACAAAGAAAACACAACATGGTCCGCATTTCTCACAGATAAACTCCACCAGAACATGTTACTAAGTTGCTAAGTTTCATGGCATTATATCCTTTCTGACATGCTGCACAGCTAATTGCCCCTCAGGGAAAAGGAAAGTCCAATTGAAGTGAACTTGCAATAGAATAAAGACAATATTTGGTGTTACTTTGCAAATCCCTTTACCATCTTATCTTCCAGTTTATTTACCTTCTTTTCTGCCACATCTGTTCAAAAGCGTCGGCCAGTTCCACATTACTGATCTCCTCTGAGTCCTGGAACTTCAGAAAGCCATTTCCACCATGGCCTGTTAAACAAATATATACACATATTGTCAATAATTAATTTCTTATTCATAATACAAAAATATGATATATAATGGAAAATAACAAGATCCATGAGAAAGGCTGGCAGCAATGTGCACTATCTAGAAGAAAAAAATGTAACTCTTTCACAACTGAGATCGAGGCAACATTCAGACACATAAATGAGATAAAATGAAGAGAAAAGAAAACTGAATCTTTCAAATAAATATCTTTACAATATATCACAGGAGTGTAAAACACACATGACCCTCTGACTAGACTATGATGTGAACTAGTTACTATTAGTGTTAGAAAATAGTCAGGTTTTTAGGTCATCTTAGTTTCCTCGTCAATTTTGCCAAAGTAGTGTGTCAAAAAATGTGCTGTAAAATACCAAAATTACCAACTAAAAACAATGAAATACTGTAATAGTCAACTCATCATTTTAAGTGGAATATTTTTCACTACTGTGCATGACTGCTCAAACAGGCGACCTTAAGTCTGTATTTTAATGCAGTTACAAGCAACAAAAACTGACAACTTTGTACCTTAAAAAAACACTTAAAGCCACAAAATACACATTTGTGTCTTATTTTTTTCTCAGCTGAAAATGTTCTTGCTTACTTCTCTCTTGCTCACTTCACCTAAATGTATAATATAAAACCATAAGAAGTACATTTGAGTCCTTTCTCTGTGAGTTGTTGAAAATAATTTTGTGAAATGCAACAAATTATGGACTAAACCACAGGTAGAGGAGACAGGGAAAGTGCGCACACAAAGAAAATAATTAACAAAGCTTCATCTCCAAATAAGCTCCAACACTGAACATCACACACTAATGAAATGTAGAGTTTAAACAGGATTTTAGAGGGTGGATTTGTCCTTTAATTACCTGTAAGATATATGAGGATGTTGCTTCGGTCATCAGAGAGGAGGCGTTTGGAGCGCGGAGTGCTGGGCGGCAGCCTTCCAGTTAAAACTCGCAGGAAGTTCTCCACCGTCACCTGACACGTGGACAGGATACAATTACAATGACTTTTCTAATCTAGTTTGAATGGGAAGAGATCATTTATGTAATGTGCATCTCCAAATTCAAAGCACATAGCGGTTTAATAACACAGTTAGCAAATTGGGACTATCAGAAAAAAGAATAAAAGAGGACTACAGGATTTTCACCAGTCAAAACATTTTCTCCATCAGTAAGGTCAGTATGAGATAACAGACCAATATGTTTCTCCTGCTCTACTTATCTTTTAATTAAAGTGTGAAAATCGATTACTTTCTGTGTTCTTTTCTCCTTTTTTCCTCTCTTCAATTGTATCAGCTTTTCTTGCACATGATTACAGTGTGACAGCAAACATGTATGGGCAGCGCAATGTCTTTATTCATATTTAAATAACCAACACAAAGCAGGGCATATAATCGAAAACAAACTGAGATAAAGAATGGAAAAGCCAGCAGGACTCTACCTTGGTCCATAACAAAACAAAGCACTTGGGTTCTCCTCTATTTAAGGATTCATATAATATCAAGTCATTTCCTGGTCAACAAACAGAGCAAACACGGGATAATCAGTGTTAACCGTTTTCCTTCGATCCCCTACAGCACCTGTTTATATTTATCTTTGTGAGTGTTGTTATATTAGACAGTCTTTAAAAGCAGGTGAAAGACCTGACATACCACCACCACTGTGCATCTGGCAAAATATTGCCAACTCAACATTTTAGTTTTTTCATTAAAAGTGAAGTGTGGCTTAGAAACTACTGAAGCCAGTGAAAAATGTTCTTAAATGAGGCTTTAAAAACAAATTCTGTTTAAAAAGAATTGAAATGAGTGAAATGTAAACTGACCTCATATCCTCGGTAGTCCACCTCCACATCGTCACCATACACATTCAGCTCCATGTTCTTGTGGCTAAACACTGTGGCCGGCTTCGGGTTTCTGTGGTTACAAGCCATGTCATCAGCTAGCATCAGGACTATGTGGCTGGAAAAAGAGAAAATATTATGAGATTCAAAAGTATAATATCAGAAAATATGATAGCATAAGTTCAGCACCCAGTTATGGAGTTTAATACCACTGGCCTGATAAGTTGTTTTTGTTTTTTTCTGGCATTCAGAGGGACCGTTTCTTGTGAAATATTATAACAATTCATGTGTTTAATGTTTTTTTCTATTTATGTCAAGCATAAAACTTTACATATGTGTAAATGATGTAAATAGGATTAGGTGTATATGCTTTATATGTTTTCTTGTGAACCAGAATGAACAATTAAAATGAAAAACAAAGTTAGATCACATTCATTTAGCAAATGTTTTGATCCAAAGTGACTAGAAGACATAATTTTGTCACGTTATGAATTATATCAAGAACCCAAATGATCATGATCTGTCTTAACATGTTTTAAAAACAGATAATAAGCAAAATATGAGTCCATTGCAATTTGTCACTGCAGAATTGGTGCATGCACTAATAAACAGCGTACACAGACATAAGACATTCTATATTAATTGTGTTTAATTCATAAAATGAACGACCGCTTAATTGAATTTAGCTGCTTCTATAATTAAATGCCAAATATATCACATACAATATATCATTTAAAACAAATATAGATAGATGAACACAGTAGTAAAATAGTAGTCTCAACATTACCTGTCAGGGATGCCCAGTCTCTTAACACTTCTGTAGACAGACAGAGTATTGGCCACATGACGGTAGTTGAACCAGAATCTGGATGTGCACACCTGTAATAAAAATATATATAAAAAGAGGCAGTTAATCAGACCCATACATGTTTCTACTGCTCCTATTATTCTTATGGAGTATTTGATATTAAGTTAATCAGACCCATACATGTTTCTACTGCCCCTATTATTCTTATATTGATATTAGCATGTTTGCAAAGATGAAACATTAATAAATACTCACCAGAACTGCCCAGTTATTGGTGTGACCACTGCTGAAGAATTGTCCTGCGCTATCCTGTGAAACAAATGAAAAACTATAAATAAATATACGTGTTTTTTAGGTTTAGGCTCATCACCAAAACAGCAGGTGACTGGCTAGCACGACAGCACCGGAGGCTAACACGAGAGCGACGTTTCTGGAAAAATGCGATGTAAAATCACACACATTAGTGGAAATGTCAGAGATAAATGCAAAAGCTTTACACTCACCTCGATGTTAACGCTGTTTGCTAATAAATATGTGGAAAATAAGCTCAATAAAGTGAGTATTTCCATTGTGCAGCACTGTCAGCTGTGCGCATCCAGGAAGTGAAAATGACAGGCTCCGCCTAGCAAAAACTTCCGGTTATGGTATTTCAAAATAAAAGCTGTGTCGTGTGGCAAGTAGAGAATAAATGATCAATAATCGAATTCTACTAAAGAAAGGGAGCTTATTAAACATTCAATAAGATATTGCACGTCAGGGTCATAGGCCAAGATATTTTATGGCTGAGCTGATAAATCATAAGTATTTCAAGATGTCACTGACATCAATTCTTTTGACTTTATTTTGTGTAGTTACAGTCTCTTTTCTGTATTGGTGCATCTGTCCATCTGGTTTAAGTGTGCCTGGTTTTATTTTATTATATATGCAAAACCACCATAAATATATGTATATGTTCCAAATAAACTGATTTATATCACACCTTTCAAAAAAATCTAATTTAAAGTGCCTTACACACAAGTGATTGACACAAAATAGGATGTTAAAAATTGATTTCGAGAGTAATGCACACCAAAGTTATTAAAAAAGCAAAAGACGTTATTTAAATAAGACAACAATAAAAGATGGGTAGTTAAGATAAATAAATATAAATGATAAAAGATAATGCAAGCAATACAATAACAAAACATAATAATATTGTGAAATAATACACAAAATAAAAGGATGAGTAACTAATGTTGGATTAGTGGTTCTCAAACTTGTTCATGTCAGAGATCCCAAACTGACACAAATTAGACCACAAACCCCCTTTTGATAAGATTTTTGATTTTAGATGTTTTACTACAGAAAGTGTATGAAACCAGTGACCAACATACTCACATATTCTGTCAGTGTCCCAAAAAACAGCAGGTCTGCAGTAACTCTCAGATCTTTTAAATCAACGCTGTTTGCAGCTGACTTTTATAAGATCAAATCACAGTGTAATGTTTATTTCAGTATTTTAGATGTCTTATTTTAGCTGTTTTTTGCTTTCTATTCTCTTGGCTATTTAATTGTACATGGTCGCCCATAAAGTTGGAATAATTTTGTTTTCAGACACATTCCTCTTTTTATTTTCTATTTATACACATCAGTAATCACCTTTGACCAGGTGCAATGAGATTGATCAATACAATGTTGAGAATATATACACTTATAAAACACTAAATAAATCACATTTTCACAAACATTTCATGGAAAGAGGTAAAAAATATTGTATTCCAACTTTATGGGCAACCATGTATTTAGGTGTCCATTTATTTGTGTTTCTTTTGCACTTGCACTTTCAATGTTTGCAATGTTTTATGTAAAACACCTTGAATTGCCTTGTTGCTGAAATGTTCTTTGCAAATGAACTTTCCTTATCATTGTGTTACTTATGAATTGAATTATAGTGAAATTAAATTAATCCTCTTTTTGCTTGGACCCTCGGAACCTCCTTAAGGACCTCTGGGGGTTCCCGTAGCCCACTTTGATAACCAATGTTTTAGATCATTAAACATTGTTCTGCTGAGAGGTCAATTATTTATTGACTTATAAAATAAAATGTATATTTTATGATATATCTCAATATATAACTTAAAAGGAAACACGGGTCAGTAGAATATTTCCTTTTGCTACACTGTGGTACATGGTCACAACAATAATGTGTCCTCTCCAACATGAACTTCAAATAGCAGCAGGAAATTAGTAAAAACATAAATCACACATACACATAAAAAACAAGTAAAAATACACTGTAGCCTATACATTGCAGTCAACTGTAAGTTAAAGAAAACCCAATCAGTAAATAATAAAAAAAAAAACATTTAACTGTGTTAAGCGCTTAAGAGGATTAAGAGGATTCAACCCTATTGGATTGGGATATGTGGCAGGGATTCCCAGAGCTAATGTCTAGCTGCCAACACCCTACACTAAAAGCCAGAGAGAGAAAGAAGAATGCACATATATCTTAAAGTTACATGAAATCAAGCAGAAACAGTGCTTGTTCTGCAGCAACCTTATATTATGAATATATTATTTGGTCTTCATGAGGCCAAATGGTCCAACTGTGTTGAAAGTATAAACTGAGAAGCCTCTGTGAAGCAGTGGGTTAACTATGCCACGCCTCTATGTAAACGCTCTCAAAACGCAAGAGTGTTTAATAGTGACCATGGGAGGTGCACAGCTGATATTATCTAGACATGGATCACTTCTGAGCATAGGCTGATATTTGAGGATAATTAGCTTTACTTCACCTGCTTATGGAGAATATTCAATGGAGACGGTAATCTTTGTGGACGTGTTTTCTAAAAGAGATTCCCTATCAGTGTGAAGGGCTCTCTAACCAGGAGCCAAAGAAATGCACGCTTGGAGGATTTTCTCTATATGCTGGAAATGTTATCCAATTTCAGCAGCTTAGGACTGAAACTTTATTGCAGTTTATGTGCAAACTTTTGCTGTGGTCACTGTGCACAATATTCAAGCTCTTCAAATATTATACACTTAAAACATCCACAGTGTGATAATAAAATATATAACATAATCTTTCATAAATTGCAGCAGCCCACATGTGGTCTACATACTGAAATGTCCTTGTGGTCTGATGTATATTGGAGAAACAGAAAAGCCTCTGGACATCTGTATTTATGAAAACGGGGTTGAATGAACACCTGACCTTGGTTGACCATATATGTGTATGTCTTTTGCCTTTGTCCGACTTTGGTTCTGATGAAGACAAAGCAATGTTGAAATGTTGGTCTCTTTACACTATTAAAAGCTGCAATTCAATCAGTGTGCTCCAGTCTTTTGCTGTCCTTGACCTGAGCAGCATCTGATTCATCTGCATATAACTAGAAGATGTGCAGAGAAAACTCTGTAGTTGTTTGTCCTTTTTGAAATAAGCCATTTCTGACACCCTCTTTGTACCCAATTTACAAGAATATCAGCTGAAAACAAAACCTCTGGTAGGCTTTTTTAAGACCTGAAATGTTGTTGGGTTGTGGAAAATGTGAGAAACTATGAAAGATTGTGTTTTAATCATTTTCATTTTGGTGAATCAATGCTGATAAGACTGCTGAGAGTGAGTAATAGCATCTGGCTTATCATTGCATTGGCAGATACAGAATTCTTAAAACAATTAAGAAATTGATTTTGAGGCTAAAATCCAGAAAACAAAGAGTATAATTAATTTCAGTATGTGTACATATGGGCTAAAGTAGTGTGTGGAATCAATGCTTCTAATTTGTATTGACAATGTAAAACAAAAACTGATAAGTTCAAAGAGAGTTTTAAAGAGAAACAAGATATTGTTTGTCCTGTACAATCTATTGTGATATTAAAATGTTTAGTTTAGTACTGTGATTTCTTTTAGTATTTTTTTAATGATGTGGTAAAAAAAAAACACACAAAAAAACCCTTAAATACCTCAGGGGTTAGAGCACAGACTTCACTACATGTTTATTTCAGCATACCCTCACATGGTCAGATATGCTCAATCCACTGATGGGAGAATAAAAACAGATTAGACATTAAATGATGCTGACAGCTTCATATTCAAATGTCCTCTCTGGCTAATTGGTAAGGGCATCGATAATGAGAAGTGACATGGATATCACAGCCAGCAGATGTCATAATGCATGTCATGTTAGTGCTAAAGTAGCCCAAGTGTCTAGGAGCCCTGTGGTAAGGCGAAGCGATGAAAACACATACAGTATCCTTCTTGTAATTCTAATATAACATCACAGTACAGACAGCAGACAGTCTGCTGGAAAAGCAGCAATGAAATTATTTTGACACACCACAGGGTGCCTTTACAGTTCTGCCAAGCACTCTAATCCTCTGGACGTCTCCTACTTCTGCTGCTTTTTGACCTGCAGCATCAACTCTCTTTTGCCCGCACAGCTCACCTTTTTCAAAATGCATCACATTAAAAAATTAAAAAGCCAGGACTGTGCTCCAACAAAACAGCTATCAGTCGCATAAATCTTATGATTATACCATTGTTAAACCATAAATTCAAATTTTACTGTCAGGCTTCTTCTTTTTTTTTTAAATCCTCAACTGTGACTGATTCTTGGCCAGACATTAAATTATATTCAGTTGGAGTGAGCCTCACTTTCTAATCTACCTTCTGATCTAATCTAATGTTACCTGTGATAAGAAGACTCAACCTGAGCAGTCCAGTTGTCAAGAGGATTAGTGGCCTATAAGGATCCAAGCCTATGGGATATACTGTACCAGGAAATCAAACGGGCCTATTCCTGGGTTGCCTAAGAAAGACTTGATCTTGTGACCAGTAGAATACAACTTTTGTTGACCTATATATTTTCACATATGACCCAAATTAGAGCATTATTGTGCAAGTTAGATGATGGCCTTCAGCCAATCACATGCAAAAAGCTGCATTTAGCTGAATGGCTTCATTTAACAACATTACTCACTATACAGTGAGCACTTAATCATACTGTATATTTGGAGGGCACTGGGCTGTATTTGTGGTATAAAGTGAATGTGATAAAGTGATTTACTTCGCAATAGTTTGTATCTATGATATACAAATTTACATTCAGTTTGTCTCAAAATATTGAGCTTTATATTTAATTTTGGCATTTGAAATGTGAGGAATAGAAAATACGCAGATATTAGGTTGAAAGCTCTGGGGGTTGTGATTCTTTAAGTGTCAGGGTGGTTAAGGCACCTTTTGAGGGATGTGAGTAAAACCAAAACTAACGTGTTTCTCTTTCCAGTTAACATCTTTTTTAACTGAGTGAGAGAGTGTGTGTGTGTGTGTGTGTGTGTGTGTGTGTGTGTGTGTGTGTGTGTGTGTGTGTGTGTGTGTGTGTGTGTGTGTGTGTGTGTTCATTACAACATACATATTTATCACTCTGTGAACAATGGCCGTCTTGTGTAAACTATTATCAACAAACCCCACAAGTTCCCAGGCGTACTGTGGACTTGTGACAAAACGCTGGACGGAGGCGGTGCGTGCGTTTTTTGGCACACCCAGCGCGCAACCTCTGTGCCAACGTCAAGGCACACACATGGTGCGTGCTGGAGGCAGCGCGCTGTAGGAGGGAAGACTGACGAGCCACGCATCCGCATCACAGAGGAGGGTGGCGCGGTGGCATCGCCTGCAGGAATCCAGTTGTAAAGTCCACACACAAGGCAAAAATGCGCTGAGGATAAATCAGCCTGGAGCTCGGTCGTTAACCAAAGATTATCCTACGGCGCTGAGACAATTCAAGAAAAAACGCTCCGGATAAGTTTTCATTTCAGAATAAATCCGACAGAAGATGAATACCAACGATGCCAAGGAGTATCTTGCACGGCGGGAGATACCTCAACTATTTGAGGTGAGAGATGGTGTGCGCTTTGTGGGAATGACCAGTCAGTACGATGTTATTCATCGATGCATTACAAAATGAATGTCAGAGTCATGGCAAAGACCTTTTTATGATATCCACATCTTGTTATGGTTGATGGAGGATGGAGAAAGTCAATTCTACTTCTTCATTAAAATAGTGGTTTCACACAGCTGATTCTTTACAAAGTGCTTCCTAAAATCATGTTTTGTAATATTATGCAGCTAAATGTATAATTACAGTAACACTGTAATTAAACCCTAAAGACTTTCCTCCCTTTCTTTGTATAATTTGCTTTCAATTGACGTGGGCCAGTCTAACGTTATATAGTCAGGATTCATTGCTGCAAGCTGCTTCATTTTATTACAAAAATATAAATTAAACACTTAAACACGGTGCAAAAAGATGCCTATGATATGTAATAGAAGCAAATATCCAATTGTAGCCTAATTATCACAGCGAAAATGTGATAATATGAAACCCATAAGAGAAGGAATATTAGCGATATATGAGTAGTTCACAGTTCACAGTACAATTAACTATCAATCAAGTTTACAGGAATGCTATGGGAATAATAAAGTGATAGATTATTATAGAAGGTAAACGCTATAAAGCACTATAAACTATTTTATTTAAATGCATAGACACAGTTTGATAACTTTGAAAAATATAGTAATGGAATATCATTCATTTTCCTGTGGGGATAGTAAATGGGCTCATCCACTTAATTAGACTTAATCCCAAGTGAAGAGCAGCTGATGTATGCAAGCAATCACTGCTTGTTTATTCACAGGCAGTTTAAATTACATTGAGCAGTGAAGTGACACATCATAATCATCATAACTGCACTGTAATTTTACAACTGCTGCTCATATAAAAGTGCATTCAGTATCAATCAGCTAAATAAAGCATGTCAAATTGTTTTCAGTGGCGGTGGGAGATGTTAGTGAGGAGAGTGGAGATGAGGTAGGAAGTCCCAGAGGAAGGAATTGTTTTAAAATATTCATGGTCGCACAAACACACACTTGACTTGTGTTTTGGTTTAAAGTTAGCTCTCACATTCATCACAGTTGCTGGCTTTCCTCTCTGACAGTATAATAATAACAGGTCATCGTGGTCCTGTGTTTGTTTACCAGGCTGAGTTCTATTTCATGGACTTCTGACAAAATGAGATGTTGTGTTTCCCTGGTGGAGCCGAGCCAAGGCAACCAGATCTGCACTTCAAAACTTCACCTCATTAAAGCGGGCTGCTCAACGCTGCCACAATGTCACCGAATACATTATAGCAAAGATGCAGCGAGCCAGCTAGAACAAACATCTCCTCCTTGTTTCTTATTCTACCTGCGCATCTCATCATGTCCTCCTGTTTACTACAGAGCCTGCTGACAGGTTTGATGTACTACCGACCCGATGACCCCATCGACTACCTGGAGGGCTGTCTGAAGAAAGTCAGGGACCTCGGAGGAACAGACAAGGTGCGGTGGGATACCTTTGTGGGCCAGGAGAAGAAGCCTCTTCCCCCTCTCAACGGTGGCCAATCACGCAGGTCCCTCTTCAGAAATGGTGAGAAGTGAATGCTGATTGATTGAAGCTGATCTTTTGGTCGAGCAGTTGTGACTATTTCGTTCAGTTGTTTAAGTTGTGTTTTCTGCAAGAAAGTTACAATATTTGCTATTTCCAGACTCTTAAATGTGAATATTTGCTGCTTTAGTTTAAGGTCAAAACAAGACGTTTAAAACATGTCATATTAGGCTCTAGAAACTTGTCATCTATTCTCTGACATTTTATTGACTAAACTATTAAACATGGCACTGTATTTTATCACATCATGTTTTTTTGCACAAATTCTAGGATTAGGGGTGAAATAAAAACTGTCTGCTACTGTGGGAGATAAAATATATATATATATATATATATATATTGGCACTAACCTACTTTCTAAGAATGCTGGCAGCCGTTCATCTTTCTCTCCTACGCAATCAGGCTCAAACAGCGTTTGCACAGGAAAAGGTGTTGACATTTATACTCTACCTCCAGCCCACTGTGGTACATAAATTGTTAAAACTGTTTATGCTACTGATGGAAATACTATAAACACTGTTAGAGCATGATAAGACAGGAAGATCTTTTTATTTAGCTCTACTATGAAGCACAGCTGTGTGTTTATTGACATTCTCAGATAGATTTCGGGTTTTTTTTAAAAGTGCCAGAGGCGATTACTGAGAAACCAAAGAAACACACCACATCTAAAACAAGAGCGAGAAAACTTTCAGGCTAACCCTGCTGCTGTAAAAACAAGTAAAAAACAACTTGTTCAAGGACAGCATTGCATGAGAAATTTACAGCCTTGAACATGCCTTTGCTGCCTTCAGTGAACTATGGATTTTTTTGGTAATCTGGCAATCTGTCACTATACAGCTCAGTAAAAGACAGATGAACATGGGGTGGTAGATTATTGATATAAGTTTGGATACTAAAAGGATCCTTATTCATTAGTTATTGATTCCAGCTGTGGCTTTGAGCACATGTAAACAATTCAGGAAATACCCCAGATGCAAAACTTTGTTACAATTTGCAAAGCAAAGTGGACCTCAAATACAGCTCCCATGTGATTATGACATTTTCCATTTCCATTATTTGATGATGTAAGTAAACATGTAGAGAGGAACTACCATGACATTAAATAACAACAGTTACTGTAGTTGTGTGAGAGTACAAATTTGCATTTTTTATGCCACACAAGCCATAGTAGCAGACATGAAGAGATCATTTTCATAAAAACTGAAGCCTTCACAGAGACATAGTTAAAGAAGCATTTGGAAATTTAGATTGGTGTCACTTCTCTTATTATTGTGGAAACGATATAAACTTTACCAGCTGCGGTGCTGAGCTACTGGGAACTGAAGCTTAATCAGGGATAGAGATTTTTCTGCCCTGTGGTTCAAAGCTGACATGTTTCAAAACATTTGCCAGAAGGAACCGCTGCTCTGGCATCTTGAATTTATTCTCATGTGCGGCCTGATTGACTGATTTATGTATTAGAAATGTTAAAAGAGCAGAAGTAACCCTGTAAATTCAAATGAGGGGCATCATTTGTACTAATTTACAACCTTCTGTGTGTTTTTCGGGCACTTGCTTGCTAAATTGTATAAAATAGCACCTCTTTTCTCCTCAGTTTCAACAAACCCTTCATTTCCATTTCTGGTGTATGTATTGTCATCGCTAAAATTGTATGATCAATACCATCCTCAGTTATATAATTGATAATACAGTGTAAAGGGATTATGTTTGGTTCTACATGTAAATTATAGCAGTTCTGCTCCCTTGGAATAGCATACAGTAATGATTTATATCTTTGGTAAATGTGTTATCATTGTTAAAGTTGCATAATCAATGGTTCCAGTGCCAGAAATGGCAGTACAATCACCAAACTGGATGAAGCAGCTTCATCTCTGTTGTATTCATCACACTAACTTTTTCATCTCTAATTTACTGTCCGATTGTTAAAACAGGCTCAATTTATTTTGGTTTTTGTTATAGGATTGGGGTTGAGATAATGTGACACCTGTGCCTATAAAGTAATTGACAGACAACATTACTGTTGACAACATCATACAACATGAATGATTAAATGATGATTGAGATGTTGAATGATGAATCTCAGGTTGTAATTTTCCCCCTGTATGTTGTAGAAAAAAAGAGCCATTCGTGGATACTTTGCTGAAAAGCAGGCAAATTGGTTCTCATTTGCACTTTGTCTGTGTGTGTCTGTGTTTGTGTGTGTGACAGTGTTGCCCGACAGTCCCAATTTCCCCTACAGACGGTATGACCGCCTCCCTCCCATCAGCCAGTTTTCCATCGAGAGCGACTCGGACCTGTCGGAGACGGCGGAGCTCATAGAGGAGTACGAGGTGTTTGACCCATCCAGACCGCGGCCCAAAGTCATCCTCGTTATCGGTAAAAGATCAGTAAAACAAACAAAAACACAACTAATAAATCTATAAAAATATACACACAACACAAGAATGAGGAAACTATGAGGCAAAAATGAAGGCCCATTTGTTTACTGTTTCCTTGTCTGATCTTTCTGATTTGCACTCATTTAGATTTCTGCTGACTCATGTTTTCCATTAGATAAGAGACAACAGTAAGATCCTTTTATGTATAAAAATAGAAAAACAAGCACTGTGACCAGTGTTCTTTATAGCTTCAAATGAGCACTTTAGCCATTTATATAAAAAGGTCAACACAAATAGAAAGTAGACGTTTATATTTGCCATACTGGTGATCTAAAAATACATGGCCTGGATGGGAATCTACGAGAGCATGTGTACACTACCAGTGTGTTTTCCTGGTATTTTGAACGTGGCCCCGCCTCTCTCTATTAGTATCAGCAGGACAGATCTTGTTGCATGTCACTCACTGTGTTAGACGTGCTCTCCTAATCTGATTTCCTTGATGGGCCTCCATTAACCTGTCACATACATTCATTAACTTTATAAATTAAACATGGCAGCTGTACAATAAGAGTAATTAGACTGAGCTGGGCTTAAAAATAGTGCTCTTTATGAAACCTTTTTAAAATAGTTTTGGGGTTTTGATAAAGCTCACTGTCTGTTAAAAAGCCTCAGCATGTTTTCATTTTTGGTGTGTGTACCTTGGACGTTCACGTCTATAGCGTGGATGATAGTTATTTGTCCTCGCAGCACAAAGCCAGTTCCTATCACGTCTTTGTGAGCACATCATGCCCTATTTTAAAGGGGAAAACAGGATGGCAGCAGCTGTCATCTCTTTGGAGGATTGTGGCAAATGTTTTGTCAGTCAGGTTTGCAGAGAGACAGGCAGACATGAGATGTTTGGTCAAAAAAGGTCAGAGGGGTCAAAAGTTAGAAAATAATCAGATGTGAGAAAGAGTGCACATTAACTAAATATATAATAAATAAACACATATTAGAGCATTTGTCTGATCCTCCCCAGTTCTCTAGCACAAAACTTTCTCTCTGTCGCTACATAAAAATCGCCTCTACATCTATTTCTAATTTACACTCAAGAATATTTTGCTAAATCTTAAGACCTGTTTTCCTGGCTGCTTACCATTTAGGTGTGTCTGTTTTAGGGTAAAACTAGTCACATGCTTACTATGGCACATACATCATTAACATTATTAGTTGCATCTGTGCTTTTTTTGCTATGTCAACTTGTCATGAATGAGTGTGTGCTAATTTGTGGTTACATTTAAATGGAATAGTTCTGCATTTTGGGAAAATATGCGTTTTTACTGTTTTACCCAGCGTTAAAGATTGGTAAGACAATACCACTCATATCAGTCCCTTAAAGTTTAAGATAGGCTTTGGTTAGCTTAGCTGAGCATATAGACTGGGAGCTGGGGGAAACAGCTAGCCTGACTCTTTCCAAAAGTGTAAAAAAAAAAACACTTGCTGCACCAGCATCTCTAAATATCACTGAATATTCAACTTTGGGCCTTTATGCCGAGCTAAGATAGCTGACTAACTCTTGGCCAGACAGCAAAGATGCCTATTGCACATGAGATTGAACTATTCCCTTAAAAGGGAAATATGTTTTCAGTCAGAGACATTCTCAATTCCCTTTTTAACATTTTCAGCAGTGGTACCAAATACAAACAGAAAACAGTTTATTTGGACTTCTTTGCTGATATTTATCAACTGACAGATATTCAACAGAGCGTTGTAATGAAAAAAAGCAAAAGTATCTATATCTGTTAGGAAGTCATGGTTGAAAAGTTTGCCCTCGTAAAGAGGAGCGAGACACAATGTATTGTATAAATGGGGATTATGGTTCCCACTATCAGACAGTCTCTCCTCAGAGGCATGTATGATGTTGCATTCAGGTGTACACACAACAAATGACAGAAATAGTTGAGTGAAAAATGAAGCAAAAAATTGAGAAAGAAGTTCAACCTCCCCATCACCATCCCCACCAACAACATCTTTAAATACTAAACCCAATCCATATATAACCTACTCCGTGTGAGATTAACCCAGACACTAAATACCTGTAGAACAGTGGTTACATGTGTAGTGACAAATTACAACAACTTCACTGAAACTTGACCATCACAAATAGACTATCTAACTTAAATCTGACCAAATGATATATTAGTGATTGTTGATCTGTCATAATTTTCTTCACTTGGGTGCACACTCTTCACCTCATCCCTTTTTAATCATTTCTGACAATGTTACCACGATGTAATAAATTACCAACACAGCTTGTTCTCCATCTAATTTCACTTCACTCCTGCCTGGATATCAGCCGGGAACAATTTTGGAGAGATTTCTATGGTAACGGAAGTACCTCTGCAATCCTGAAAATGAAACATAGTTATTTGACAGCGGAGCAGCACACAGGAACACATATACATAGACCTTTATAAACCCATTGCACATTTTATACATAGCTAATTATACAGATGGGAAATTTACTTTCACATTTTCAAGTGGTTCTAAGTGGTTTTGCAATTCTTACTTTTGGATGAAATATTGATTAGGAATCTATTGAAATGAATGTTACAGATGTTAAAACGTGCAAATAAGACATACCTTTTTGACCATATTAATATTTACCAAACTATGCAGCATCAAGCTGAAAGCTGTCTTCTCTTGTTGTTGCTCCTCTGCAAATCTTTTCATCTGTCAAAATATAAAATTTTAAAAAAGATGATTTTTTTTGCGAATACAGGAGGTTCACACATACCTGTTTCTCTCCCCCCTCCTAAAAGGCCCTTCTTTCCTGCATATACTTGCAAAGCACACATAACCAATTACACACAGTCACAAAAACCCTCTCACACATGTGCAACCACAAGCAGAGTTATACACACACACACACACACACACACACACACACACACACACACACTAAGTCTCACATCTCTCTGGTCTTCTACACATATGCGCCTACACAAATACACCCACACACATAATGTTTCACACTCAGACACATTTCACACATACAGACACACACACACACACACACACACACACGCACACACACACACACACACACACACACAACAAAATCTCTCCAAAAAACATCAACAGCTCTCCCTCTGTGCTTAGGTGGCCCTGGCAGCGGCAAAGGAACACAGAGCCTGAAGATTGCCGAGCGTTACGGCTTCCAGTATGTTTCCGTGGGCGAGCTTCTGAGGAAGAAGATGATCCACAATGCCACCAGCAACAGAAAGTGGAGCCTGATCGCTAAAATCATCACCAACGGAGAGCTGGCACCACAGGTAGCAAAGAAACATAGGAGGTGACGGGGGAAGGTCATGTGTGTTTGAAACAGAGAAGATATGAGAGCAAGAATGAGCACCAAGTGTGTCCAGTCACTCTCAGGTCATCATCACAGTGTGCATGTAACAAGGGGCTAATTAGCAGCATCCATATCGCAAGCATGCTGGTGAGAGGGATGCTTATCCATCTTATTAGCATCCTTCTTTGCAAGATAATGACTCCGTCTTGGAAGAAAATGGGCACAGACCCCCAGTGGTTGTTTGCTAACTCAGATGCTGAATCAAGAAGGTTGTACCCTTATGCTTCATGAAATTAAGATTGTTGCCTTGATTAATATTTAATATATGCAAGTACAGAGGAAGGAACAAACCATAACACAATCATATAAATAACCAAACAGGCTTTCATGTGTCATGTTTAAGCCCTTTAACTACAAACCACATAAAGTATGTATTACCGTCAACTATTTTCAAATCATACAATTTTCCTTTGCGTCCACACGTATATGCTTACAAATGATCCATTGCTTAGACCAGTATTATTATTATGTGACACCAAGATGGTAAACAGCAAGTTATATATCACATAAAAAGTACATGAAAAGTTCTTACTTATACTTTGATCAATCATTTCCATCTTATGCCACAGTACTTTATACTTCTACGCCACTACATTTATGTGACAAATATTCCACTTTTTACTTCTCTTCATTTATTTGACCGCTGTAGTTACTAGTTACTCTGAGGATAAAGGCTTTACAGTCAAAACTCAGGATCAGTTTATAAAATATGACACATGTAAAATAATCTATTAATATATGAAGTAGTTCGACCAGTTATACATTTCTGCATACTTATACTTTGATACAGTACTTTAAGCACATGTTGCTGCTGATACATCTGTGCTCACATAACATTTTGAATGCAGGACTACTGTATTACGTAATTAAGTATTCGGACATGATGTGTTTATTTCAGTTAAGATCTGAATTCTTCTTCCACCAGTGCATGTAACATTTTTAGCATCTGACTCTTAAATACAAATGCAGTGTCAAGTCTAGTCAAAGGAACTTATGTCAGGAAACAGCCATGTAAGATTTGGTAGGAAAGGCTCTGCTCATTTTAGTTGAATAAACAACATTTGAACCTGAGGAGCAGGTTGGGATGAAGAAGAGAGCTGCAGCAGCAAACTGCGTTGGTATGAGTGTGCCAGGTTATAATGGCTGCTGTAAAACTGCATTAATATGATTGGACGTTACTAGTCAGCAGGTAGACAGGCAGCTGAGGAATGAGCCAGTGATTGTGACTTTAGTGCTCTGAGATATCTTTACTGTCATCACTGGCACCATGATGCACTGATGAAGCAGCGAGATCCAAGGCTGTAACATGGACACCAAGGACCCCTCCTGCTTCGTGACCAGCAGTTCTTAGCATGTGTCCCCTCATGTACTATCCTCGAAAACTACCTACCTCATCATTTATCACCCCCTCCTCACATGCCTGGCACTACATCACATCTCCCCTCTAGCCATTTAGCAGTTGTCAATCCAAGAACCAGTGAGATAAAAAGCAAAGTAGGCCAAGCTGCAGATGTATTAGATATGATGTAGAGCCTTGTGGCTGTTAGGCATTTCATTTCCTGCCACGATTAGTTAAACAAAACAGATAAGAATTTGGTTTCATGAAGAGGTTGCAGTGGTTGGAGGAAAAGGGCAAAATACTCTTGGTATATGAGAAGGAGCCCTGGTGGCAGCATTATGTGTTGAGTGTCATATCACTGTATATTGGTATGAGTTGTGTCAGTATTTACTTTCAATAGTACAGTAACATTTAATAATAAGGGGACAGCTAATATAATTAATTAATAAAACTAAGACATGACCCATGATGATTTTAATGCACAAATTAAAGTATGATGTATCATTTCAATTCCTGTTGCTCCCTATTAACAACTAGGTCACTGTGACTTCATGTGATTAGTTTACACTTAATAGTAAATTAATTAATGTTGGTTCACAGTTACTTTATACATTAGGCTAATTATAACACCACCAAATTAGTAGAATTCCAGTCATAGTAAACAGCATTTTTAACCCATTATTCATTTGATCATTCTCTATGAAGCTGCCATTTTTTCTTCTTTTATCAAACTGATAGCTAGATGTAATTTACTGTATTTACTGCTGCATGACCTAATGGTTTTTATTCCACGTTTACAAGCTAGCAACACTAGACAGATTTAATCACAATCATGTTGTATCATGCTTTAATCTTATACACACATTTACTGTGGATAAAAAAATGTATGTTACTATATTAAATAACTGTGAATTAACATGTTTTAATTGAATTTAAGTGTAAACTGATCACATATTGAATTGATCATGATACGTCCTGCATAAATTCATGCATGAAATCATCATGATTCATGCTTTAGTTAAGCATTAGACCTACTTAAGTATAATATTTGCACCCTTATTATAAAGTGTTATTACTGATTCACAGATTTAGTGATGCAGGAAATGTTGCAAGTTATTCTTTTATACCTTATTTTACAAATAGCTTTGTCAATGATCAGTTTTAAAAGTTGCCTACAAAAGTAATTAGTAATCAGATCAGAATTGTTTATTAAGCAGACTAAAGGTTTAGTTGGATGTTTGTTGTTGGATGAGTATATTGATTCTACTCTCATATATGTTTGCTAGATATAAAGCTACAGACAGTAGACAGTTAGCATAGTTTAGCATAAAGGGTGGAAATATAAGGAAACTGCTAACCTGGCCTGAAGCCACTGCACCTGGCCAAGCAACCATCCAGCACCAAACCCCCAATAACACCACAACTTGTTCTCTTTTAAAGTTGCAACAATCCGTTGATTCCATTGACAGGACAAATTAATCAACAGTCATTTTTCAAGCCATAATGTAAAATTTCACTTCCAGGTTGTAGGTACTCAAATGTTAGATTTTGATGCGTCTTCTTCACTGTACACGATAGTAAACTGAATCTCTTTTGGTTTTGGACTATTGATCAGAGACATTTGAAGTCATAATTTTGTCTGAAAATAATTGTTAGTTTTGGCCCTGTATTTTTTGTATAAATGTAATGTGTTGATTAGTGAGCTTTGGAAGTGCTTTAAGGAGCCCTCCTGCCGCTCGTCAAAGGCAGACCCTCGTCCTCCACAATATGGCCTGCATGCTGTAGCCACCAATTATCGCTGTTGAAAGTTTTTTGCTTGTAGAGTTGTTCATGCGTCTCCGTTGCAAACTATCTAGTGTGGTCTGCCTTTGGTGAGCAGGAGGGCTCTCTGTATCAGCTGTATGCTTGGCCAGCAAGTGGTTTGTCATGTTATGCTTTCAGTAGATTGGATTGTTTAAATAATAATAAACATACATTTGCATAGAGCAAGCATATGTGCCCTATCCCATGATGATAAGAGTATTAAAAACTTGAAAAATATCTCTTTAAAATAAATTTAGAACAAATGAAAAATGTGCAAAATTAATTAGCAATTAATCGCTATTGATCGCAATTTAATATCTTAATCAATTGACAGCCCTAGTTACGACAGATCCAGCCTAGCTGCTCCCCCTTTTTCTGGTCTTTGTGCTAAGATAAGCAGCTGCTGACTCTAGCTTCATAATAAGTTAACAGATATCTATCTGTCTCAGCAAGAAAATGAGAAAGCATGTTTCCCAAAATGTGGGAAAAAAAATGCATTTAAATATATACAGTACCAGTCAAAACTTTTGACTTTCTCATTCAAAAGAATGGGAAGGTGTGTCCAAACTTTTGACTGGTACTGTTTTTCTAAAATTTAGATATTTCCGTCTGTAATAAGGGTGGAAAAATGTCACCCCTGGGTTTTTCTAAATAGCCTTGAGTACTGAACTGTGCTCAGCTGTGAAGCACTTTCAGTGCTGCAAATGATTAAAAATGCAGCAAGCATTCAGTATCACTTCACTTCACTGACTCTCAGACAGCCGCAAAGTCAACTTGAAAACTTGCTGTTTGTCTGTAATTCACTGCAAGGTCATGTGACTCAGAATATTTCTGAACCTCTGTTCCCTCGGAAATCCCGCAGGCTTTCTCATAAAAGACTCCTGGATGTCTGACAGTCTGGTCTAAAATTAAAGAGTGATGGCACTTTTGCTTTTATATCCTTAGACTGAGGACAAATCTTCATATAAAAATGGGTTAAGAAAGATCCAGCGGTTTTAAAAAAAAACCCACTAAAGAATGTCTTATACTGTTGTTGAGTTTCAGCACTTACTCACCATTTTTTGTCTACTTTTCTTTTTTTTCTTTAAGGATGAGTGCCATGTAACAGGAGCTGCGTACCAATTCCATACTACATACTTATAGTATATACTGTATTCTCTATACTATCATCATAGCAGTAAGAGTACCAGAAGTTAGTGGTAATGTACTTTACCGTTGCTATCCACACAAATGGGTGGCAATCCAGCAGTGATTTTGGAAATACACTGCCAGTTAGACTTCACATAGAGTTATGTTAAGTTATGTCTCACCCCCATCAGCAGCCAAAACTTTTTTTGCTTCTAGTAGCTCCTCAATTTCCTTTGTAATCACCAGCAGCATACTATAAAGATCACTTAAACCCTGAAACAGTGCATTATTGATCTTGGAAACAAAACAATGCCAACTCAAGGACTACTCACTTGTTCCAGCAATTTTGACTATATCACTCAGTCACTTGGTGTCTATTAACCAGATGGAGGTTTGCTTATTTGCTATCGACCTGCAAACCTGTTCAAACTGCATTATTCAATTAAACATTAAACTTTATTAAACATTATTATGAACAGCTCTAGGACTTTTCATCCATGACTATAGTAATAATTTATTTTATACTGCGTTCTTACTATTTTCCAAGCTCAATCTGGAGCTTTATCACCACCCTCAGTGATAAGGGAAAGTAAACATCAATACACACTGTCGAGAGAGGCTGAGTTTTAGATATTTACGGCAAACATAAACACGATCTTCTTATTTCTGGAACTGAACCCAAAAGTCACTTTGGCTCTTTGTCCACCATGTAATTAAGACTGAGCCACAAATGTGAAAATAGATTAAAAAAGAAATTCCCCCAGTTGAATGAAAAAAGTAAACAGCATACTTTCTGGTGGCAATCACAAAGCGCACCATATTTGATAGATGTGAAAATTACAACTGTGGGACACTAAACCTGTCAGATGTGACGCAAAATGATGATGATTCTTATGTCTGAAACCTCAATATACTGCTAAAAGTATTGCAATCTTTTGAGCATCTATCATGTAAAGAATTGTGAATGAATGAAAGATGGAGTGATTTTGGACCCCAGCTTCAGTGATGACGGTTTATAGATGTTATTGAGTTGTTGGTGGATTTTCTCTATGGGAGTCAGAGATGATTGTTTGAGCTTGGTATTCCTGTGAGAGCTCCGACACTGAGTCATGCGGTGGATCAGGGGGCTTTTCTTAGATTAGCTTTTCTCTCTTTATCTCACATGCATACATTAATCTGTTCGATGGAATTTAGATTAGGTTTAATCTCTGCATAGTCTGCTGGGCCACTGCTCACATTGTGTGGGTGGAGGGAAATGAAACTTCTCTGTTAGTCAATGTTGGGCACGGCAGCGGCTACAGCCACAGATGTTATTTTTAGATCAGAGCATTGCTCATGTATCTCTGCCATATCATATGATGCATTGTGCCTGGAGAAATACATTCGAACATGTTGACCTCTTCCAGCCATGAGGAAGTAAGTGACGCTAAAAGATGCTGGCACTTTCTGGCCGCAAGTACCCTCAAGACAGTCATTTTGCAGCATTCAGAGATATTAAAGTACAATTGGATAAATACATCAGTTGTACTGTGAATCCCCCAGTGTGCTGTCATAGTTTTCCATTGACCATATTTATGGCTCTGTATCATGTTCAAGTGGTTTTAACCAATTTACGTTCATGATGGAGCCATACTGAATTACAATATCATCAAAAGAACTAATCTCCTCCTTCATGCTAATCATGACAGTTATAAATAAATCATGCTGATGTTTGTTTTCCAGGAGACAACAATAACTGAGATCAAGCAGAAGATCATGAAGATCCCAGAGGCTAATGGTATCGTCATAGATGGGTTCCCTCGTGACGTCGGACAGGCCTTGTCCTTTGAAGACCAGGTGAGTTTCTATAAAGATTTGATTCTCCTGCAGAAATCTGTTGAAGATTAATTATGAAGGAAGTTCTACTCTTGATCCAGATGTTGGGAGTCCCTGCTTGAATGTGTATCTTCATTACTTCATGTTTGTTCCCACACATCCCTCTGTGACTAAAAACTAAGTCAACTGCATCACAGAGATGAGTTCTTGAAACATATAGAGCTATTTTCATTTGCCCACTCACATACATGAGTATTTCAGAGTTTTAAAGAGTTTTGACCTTTACTTACACCAAATT
This sequence comes from Scomber scombrus, assembly GCF_963691925.1. Classification (NCBI taxonomy): domain Eukaryota; kingdom Metazoa; phylum Chordata; class Actinopteri; order Scombriformes; family Scombridae; genus Scomber; species Scomber scombrus. The sequence continues at coordinate 21,873,801 of NC_084980.1, forward strand.
TCAAGTAGACAGTCTACAAACCACAACATCATCTCTTACCTGCAATAAGTACTGTGTGACTTGGATGATTATGTTGTTCAACAGCATATGGAGCAGTTGGCTTTCACATTTGGGACAACATGAGAGGTGGCCACCAATTTGTGCTGGAACTGAGTTAGATAACAACTTAAACACTTCATCTCAAATGTACCAAAAACTCATGGGCACCTGCCTCACTTACAGAAAACCTCTCCAATCGATCCAGGAGTGAAGCCGCTCCAAACAGAGGTCAAAGAAAAGACACAGTGATGTGAAAAAACACTCACAGGTCTTGTTTTGGCATCCAAACAAGTTTCAGAGTCACTGTGTTTATCTTATGATGTAGATGCAGCAAAAATTGAGCCAAACACAAAGAGCTTTTAAACTGAATTTGCTACAAGGCAAATATGTAAATGAGATGGGTAAACACCATATATTGGAGCTGATACCTCTTTGGTTTGATCTCCAGTAGCATCAGTGATGAGATCTGAGGATAGGTGGTGCCAGTTGCTTCAGGGTTTTGAGTCAAACCACCAGGGATTGGTATATCTGATATCAGCGTGCCCAACTTCTAGAGGTCACTGTCAGGACATTTGACAAGTTAAAATGTGTTTCTTTTCTTGTTCCTTCAGTTGAATGTTTGAGCTTCACTGTGCAGAATGATGTTAATGGTGAATGGTAAATGGACTGTACTTATATAGTGTGTTTCTAGCCTTCCAACGACTCAAAGCACTTTTACACTACATGTTACATTCACCCATTCACACACACATTCATACACTGGTGGCAGGGGTTACTATGCAGGGTGCCAACCTGCTCATCAGGAGCAATTTGGGGTAAAGTATCTTGGCCAAGGACATATCGACATGCGGACTGGAAAGGCCGGAAATCGAACCACTGATCTTGCGATTATTGGACGACCCGCTGTACGTCCTGAGGCACAGCCATATGTGCAGAATTTGTTTTCACACTCATCTGCTAAAGGTGGAAAGCTTCTCATAGCTTAAATCTCAGTTTCAGTCATTTAACCACAACCAACTAATTTGTTTGGAGCCAAGCCAAGTGTGATGTGGAAACTTGTGAATGAGAATGGACTTTTTAGTGAAGTAGTCAGCAGTTAAACTTTATAAATGAAAAATAATTTGTATTTCTATTTATTATTCTACACAGAGGATTTTAATTTGTGCAAAAACGTGTCTGGAGGGGATCTTTAAATATTAAATCAGATTACAATTTGATAATAAAAAGTGCAAATCATAACTAATTTAAATTTTAACTAATCAAAAAATTATTACATTATTTGCATTTGTGTTGCATCAGCACGTTGCATTTTTAAATAAAAAAAAACACTAAAACACTGGATATAATGAAAGGTTTGTATTAAACTGAAAGTATTCAAAGACAAAAAGGTCTTAAAAATTGCTGTATAAGTTTTTGACCATAACAAATATAATCTCCACACTTATAGACAGATATGTAGTTCAGCAACGTTCAGCAATTTTCTCCATATGGGTCCCTGAAGCAATATCTTTTCGGGTCAGTAACCTAAAGTGGGTCTCTGACATTAAAGTGCTTCCCAGATATTCCATTATATTTTTTCTCATTAATAGACTGTATGGTGTTTTGAACTAGATATTTTATTTGCATCTGAAATATGAGCTATGAACCATCCAGCCGATGTGCTTACAATGGCAGTTTGACTTATCATTTGATCATATATATCGTTCAGTCTTAAATTGCCTTAAATCAGTGTGTTTCAGCTGCTGAACAGCTATTAAACACACACTGACACTTTCAATTTCACTGCCCAGTCAATGCTCAATGTTCCTGAAAATGTGCAGATTGTGATACACTGAGCCAGGAATCTACCCTTTGACTGGCAGATCGATTCACAGGTTGTTGAGCATCTGTCCAAATAAAATGTCCTTGAGCATGACTTACCATGAAATCCCTGGCAGCTGTCGTCCTGGATTCTTTGACCTGTTTCCAAAGAATTACCTGCCAGTGTTGTCAGACAAAAACCTCTGTGGAGAGTTTTTCAATCCAAGAAGTCCACTGAAAACATCAACATCTTTGTAAGTTAGCAATGCATGGAGGATAAATGATAAACCAATAAATCTCCAAATGTTTTTTTTAACTACAGCTGTGACCTTTCACATATAGCAGCGCTTTTATCTAAGCAGGGGCACTCTGATGGAAATTTACTCAGTTGAGCAGCTAACTGTGACACAACGGTCAATTGCTTTTAGAAGAATTAATGCTCTTTAAACTCACTCAAATTTGTCATTTAAATGAGCACTCATTGACTTTTAGAGTGGTTGTGGAACAGGTCGGGATCTTTCTGTGAATAAAGACTAACCTTGTAATCTGGTAGTTTTAGCTGCCTCACAGGGAACAAATGGAAAGACATCAGGATTAATTCTCCAGGAGGTGTTTAGAATTCAAATATTTCCCTTTCTCCACAGTAACTAAACTCATTGTTCCAGATATTATTTAAGCTTTGTCCAAATGACAGGAGGTGGATCACTATAAACAAGAATATTTTGCAGGAAAAATATTATCATAAATAGATTTTTTTTAGTTTGCTTAATACCAAACTGTTTATACAGTACATTTGTGAAAAGCACATTGTCTTTGCAAGTTCAGGTTCAGTTAATCCAGGATTGTTTTTTTATTATTATTGTAGCCCAAAATGACTGAATTGGCAGTGGCATTTCTAAAAAAGTGTTGCTAAAATGTGCAACGTGTTATTTTGTAATAAATGTCTGTACTATTAAAGTAAGCCTAAAAATGTTGGATCATTTATGACATCAGGAAGATCTTGAACTAAGTTCTGAAGCATACAGGAAGCCAATGTAAATGGTTCAGGATGGAGGCAATATGCTCTCTTTGTTTAGTGTTTGTCACAAGTCTGGCTGCCATGTTCTGAACCATGTGAAGTCAAACAATTGCAGACTTGCTTAAACTGGAAAATATGGGTTTACAGAAATCTAGATGGGAGGAGATAAAAGCATGGATGATTTGATCTGTGATGTTCTTAGACAATGCTGAACTGACTGATTTGTAAAAAAAAAACAAGACTGAACCAATTTCTTAAAGTGAAGGTCAAAATTCAGTTTTTGAGCAAACACAACACCAAGATTTTTAGCAGATGGTTTTATATTATCTGCTAAATACCTACTGTATGAACCAATACTCTTTGAAACTTGGTCTGGGCCAATGAGCAAGATTTTAGTTTTGTTTCTAAACTCAGTGACATCTAGTCTTTGATACTAGTAAGCCAACAGTATAGAGTATCCAGATTTTTATGATCTAAATAATAATCAGTAGTCTAAAACTGATGGACATTAAACATTAAACTGATCAACCCAGTCATTTACATCATAAAACTCAGTTAAGCTTCTACACTGAGCAGAGATTGAGGCATCAAGGATGCAAGAGTGAACTGTAGAAGGAGCAGCTTGAAGGGCAGTTTTTAACAGTTTTGTGATCAGAGACAAAATCTTTCACACTGAATGGAGTAACAGATAAACCCACAGTAAGCAATACATCAGGAATGTGGCTTCTTTCATGTGTGGGATGTGATACATGCTGTTTCTGGTTAAAAACACAAATACTTGAATAATTCAGAGGCAAAACTATCAGTGGGGTAGTCTATGTGAATATTAGAATCTTTAACCAGTAATGTTTTATCATAGACACAAACAACAGAGGAAATAAAATCAGATAGATCAGACAAGAAGCTATTATTGGGTTTAGGTGGACCATAAATAACAATAGTGCAGACAGAGGTATGACACATCAACACTTCAAAGCTAAGAGGTTTCTCCACTGATACGGGGCTACAGCTTAAATTATTTTTAAAAAGCCGCAGCAAAGCCCCGTAAACCACCAGTTAGCCTGGGAGAATTAAAACTCATATAATCAGGGGGACATGCTCAGCGACAGCCAGGTCTTGTTGAAAACTGTTAAAAACACATAGGCTGTCATAAAACTGTATCGGATGAATGTCCTCCTCACCTGTTAGCACTTGTTATTTGACTTTGGCTTTTAAAAGTGACTCTAACTTTAATTAGGCGATTTCTAATACATTTTTGGGGGGGAAACTGGGAGGATTTGGAAGATTGTAAAGCTTGCAGACTATGAATTACTGTAGGGCCACATCCATGTATGAGTCCATGGATATGTCTGATGAAGTCTTACTGGGCTGCATCTTGTGCCACTGTGCCAAAGTTGTTTCACAGGGCTTGTTCGAACACCAGCAATGAGTTTATCCACCCACGGTCATGTTTTTTTTGACGTGTAACTTAAGGAAGCACTGAAGCAGAGCATGAATGTAAATTTCAAACAACATTACATTTTACAAACTGTAGCTCTGCGTCGGCCCACAGAGGTGATTAAATGTCTGCTTGTGGGATCCTGCAGAGGGAACCAGATGGGGCTCTTCTAGACGTACCATTTAGTGAAAGATTGTGGGGCGTTTTCTCTCGACATATTCCCAGACATAACATGTAAATGGCTTGTTAATGTGTGCGACCGAGGCCAATCAGCTGGCTGTATACAGTTAGCCTGCTTCAGTCAGTTAAGCTACCAAATAGCACAGCAGGAAGTCTCCCTTTCTAGGACTGTGTTTCTCATTTCTCATTTCACACCAATTAGTGAGAGTATCACGTAAGTCCATGCACATTCATGCAATGTACTTACATGCAGACGAATACACAACGTACACACATGCAGACACACACCAATACTTTAATAATAACATAACAAATTCTTGAAACTTTTCTAGGCTACCTCTCTGGTTTACATTCAATCACATTGATTTTAGTTACGTTCCCTGATATTTTAATAATGTACTTTTGCCACCGTTGATGTTTTGAAAATTTGCTGCTCACCCAATCTGCTCATTTATTTTATATTCACATGGTATTTGTAATGCAGGAGCTGCTTTCCAAAAATAAACATAGAATATATTATATTGAGCAGGGATTCTGTAAGCATACACATGCTGACAAATAAGACAATCACATTAAAATGCATATACATGCATAATAATCTAAAGAATACCTTTGATAATCGCATATATGCATAAACACATCATACACAGAACAAACAGCTGCATAAGTGAAATTCAACATGATCCGGTTTTCATATTTGCTATGGGAATGTTTTTTAATTGTCTTGTTGACTTTGCATATTGCATTTTATAAATATTTGTAGGAATTAATGCATAAAAATAAGTCACAAAGCAGTTTGAGTCTGAGTGCTTTGAACAGTCAGTGTCAAACCGCTCAGACAGACATGATCAAGATTAAAACTCTGTTACTCTTTCTTTGTGTATATTTATTTACTTTTTTCAGATATGTTTTCTGTAAATGTATCATAGAGGTTTCCTGCTATTGAATAGCTGAGGCGGGTTGACTTACATCAAAGGAGAAGGCTGGTCTAGTTATGTATTTTTATAGTGTCAACTAATCACATGACAAGACCAAAACCAACAACATTTGTCAGGGCAGAGGGGCTTAAAATAATTTAAAAAATTACGCCACCTAGTTTGTGGGGTCTGAAATCTCCAAAAGAAATGTATGTTCAGGGCATAACTATAACTTACTACAATAAACTAAAAATGAGATTGCAATACTCAAATGATAAAACCTAAAACAAATAGATACATTTCTGCCCTGTCTGTTTCTTGATACTTAGTAACTTCCCTCCTCTGTCATTCTTACTGAAGACAGAAAGCTTTAAAAACAGGTCACATATAGTTTCATTTTTTAAGAGGCTAAGTCATTTTTTAAAACAGCTGTGCTCTGTATGCTCACCTGTGTGCTCTGAATCTTCATCTGCAGATTCTTACACATTTGATGCTCCATAAGGAACACACTGTCGTAACCTCGAGCTGTAATTATTTGTTCATTAATTGATTAATCAATCAACGGAAAAACTAGAAAGGCATCCATTTTTATAATATAAAATATATGTATATCAGGCTTTGGCTAAACAGGATTTTAAGGAAATTATATTTTCTTGGAGCTTAAAAATGCCAAACCAGATTTTAAAGCTTTAAAACTATAAATTATTCTTTTGTTCCTCTGTTAAAATCACCTTTAGATCATAAATACTGCTCCCTTATTCCATGAACTGTATGTCTGAGTGAATAGAAATAGTCTTTAACCTAATCTTCCACTCATACCTGATCTATTGCACAGCAAATTGTTTCAGGCATCGTGTATAGATTCTTCCATCATAATATCCTGGTGAGGCTTACTCTCTCGCTCATGTCTTCGTTATATTCTCTCGTCTCTCCGGTAATTGTACATTCTCTCCCTCTTTTTGTGAAGAGGCCCAAGTCTCGGCATAATGAGAGCTCGTAATGCGGTTGTGGTTGTCTCCCAGTCCACCTCGTCTGGCAGGAGATTCCACTCAGTACATGTTCCCTGTCTGAAAGCTGCCTGAGGAAACAAAAGAAAGAAACAAAATGATGTATGTGGCTGGCTCATGTACAGAGAGAGGCGTTTCTAACTAGACAGTATCCGCACAAACCCTCCTCCTCCCCCACCTTTGATAGGGCTCACAAGTGAGCTATTACTATGGTTATTATCAACAATTCCAGCTGTTTCAAACATGGAGCTGATTGGATGTGATTAAACTACCTTCCCTCAGCATCTCCACATCAGTTCAGGCTCTAAATAGGGAGAAAAAATACTGTTGCTGAACATTTGAGAATCAACAGGCATTTCCACGTTCAACGAGCCTGGAAGTCTCATCATTAAAATGATGTCCTATCTTTTATCTTATAATTCAGTGAATAACATTCCATAATAGATAATCACAGAAATTTGATTCCGCTGAGAGGATTTTTCTGGTTATTGTTACAATATTAGTTAAATTGTTGCATCAAAGGGTTGCTAAAAGGCTTGATGACAGTGTGCAATGAGGCCTGGGGGTTAGATAAGGACTACAGGAAGTTGACTGGAGGCGAAATTGTGTAGATAACACATGTATACAGATGTGTTTATAACCGTGTCCCAGCAACCGCACAAAAACAGCTCATATAATCATTGGAGATTGGACGGGAGCTGATGACCTCTGAGACAATAATGCAAAGATGCAGCAGCCCTGGGATTTACAATTGAATTAAGTGACAACTGGTTATTAAAGGGCCTTTTGTGCAGCTGAGAGAAAACATCATTGGTATGCTTTCAAATGAGGTGCTGAGACCTTGTGGTCTCGTCAGAGATGAGCCCACTTAGCAAGTGTGAGTCCAGGTTTTGGTCAGCCTCCAGCTCATTGTTGATATAGAATAGTAGGTAATAAAAAAAGACATGAATAAGGCTGGTGATTCTTTATATTTCTCTTATAAATCCCATACAAAAACCAGATCAAACAATGGTTTGATCCTACTAAGACGTTTGGTCTCATATATCTTATTCCTCTGTGCCATTGTTTACCAAAAGCAATTAAAAACACATCAGTGAGTCACACTGTTACACTGGGTGACATATTTTTACATTATAATGAACATGGCACCTTTAGTTATTATTGAGTGAATCCCACATACATTATCCTGCTGCTGTAAATACTCACTAATATGTATTAATCTGCAGCTGAAAATATTCCCCAAGAATTGCACAGTTGAAAAAGGGAAGTGATAGTGTACTGTGTATTATGTACACGCTGATGTATTCGTCCTGTCTAAATGTTGTATAATTGTACATATACAGCAGAGTTGTATTAAACAGAGAAACTGGAAGTGAAGTTTCAGAAGCACAGGTTATATTTGGGTTGAATATTTATACTTGTAATGGTTTAAATAAACAGTTCATTTTTTTCATCATCAGTTAATCAGCCAAATGCTTCGTAGATTAATCAATTATTTAGTCTAAATAAGTCGCAAAAATGTGAAAAATGTTAAGTAATGGAAAATAAATCCACTGCAGTCCAAGATGATGTCTTGATACTCCTTCAGAATCGGAAAATATTAAGTACACTTACTGAAAACAAACAACGAAGGATATATTTACATTTGAGCAACCTTTCGGGCATTTTACATCGAAAAAAATACTTTCCGACAATTAACAGTTATTGTTGTTGTTGCGCTCCATCAACTAATCAACTAATCATTTAATTCTGAACTACAGAGCAAGGGCTGTGACTAATAATTTATTTTCATCATCGATTAATGTGTTGTTTATTTTCCACAACACAAAGATATTCAGTTAACTGTTAAATAAGACTTTAAAAAAACAGAAAATATTAGATGAATATTGGAAGCTGGACAAAAAAACAGTTGGACACTAATCCATTAAGACAGGTATTAATCACCTGGGCCTGAATATACTAAAAAGACTGCAAAGTCCTTTCAAGCACACCTATCTCACTGCCGTCACATGGCCCAGTGGGGTTGCTAAAAACAGGACTCAAAACTCTACTTCATTAGCAGCAGCACCACATGTGAGACTTGAACACGGGCCAAGAGAGCAGCTTTTAACACAGAAGAAGAAGAAGAAAAGTTTGTGTTGGTGATAGGGGGACCGCTGTGATTAAAGATGAAGGGCCGAGACAGATGGAGAGGAACAGAAAGTAACACACTGAGCTACAAAGTCACAGAAAGGCTGGAAACTTTATCCGAGTTCTGGAGGAACTACAATAGTGTGTTCCTGGGAGAAGGATTAGAGCTGAGAGATCCAGACGGTAGGCCAGATACCTGAGATTTAAGTTACTGAACTCTGAACATTTCTGACTATACATCTCTATTCATTTTCTGTTGATACAAAGAAACAACACAGACATCTTACATGACCAGCTAACCAGCAAATACACTAATATCAGTCCAAGAGATGTTTTGTATCAGCTGTGTAATCATATTTCAGGCTGTATTGTGTCATGTTGTTTTTATTGGATTGTATAATAATAACAAACACTTTCCATAATTTGCAAATCAAATTCTTTGGGGACGTTTTATACCTTTATTAGACTGCAATGGTAATAACAGGAAATGAGAGGAGAGACAGATGGGGAACAATGTGCAGCAGTATTGCGGTTATGTTGCATGCATCTTAGATGGTAGTCTACAGGTCGCACCATGCAAATCAGATAAAATAAAACAAAACACTGAGTTGAATCAACAACACTTTCTCAAAAACATTTCAAAATCTTAATTGAATTCTACACGTGTTAGTGTTATTGTGTTTCCACTCCATGGCTAATTTTTGACTTGTGTCATTCATGCGTATTCAACCACTGAACTGCGTGTGTTTATTTGCCCCAAACAGCCAAAGTACTAACTGTTCATTAGCTTTAAGCAAGAAGGTTATTTCCCTTCAGTCTTTCTTCTCTCCACTGAGTCTGTGCATTTATGAAGCACATTCATAAAGCCTTGGCATACACACAAATGCTTCGTGCAACATTTATTTTTATTTTCTTGACTTTTTTATTGGACTTTGCAGGACTATACAACATTTGTATCAAAGACAAATACAATTGTCTTGTTGCGTCAAGAAACAAAGATGTATTTTTGTATTTTTGTAAAGAAGTGGGCACAAAAACGCCGAACCTGGAATAGTAATACATATCAGCAGGGAAACAAGCAGCGGAAAACAACAAAAACACATAATAATGAGGATTTCCAATAGAACATTAATCTCTCTACTCATTAAAACAAAACAAATCAAACAAAAAAGAAAAAAAAAAGAAACCCACATTGCTGCACCTTACACCTCCACAATTCATTTATTAGGTAGGAAATATCTAAAAACGTATTATTCTTGATGTACTTGAGAAAGGCCCCAGATCTTGATAAATACATTGGACCTTCCTTAGAGAGAAAGTCTTATTTTCTCCAACTTAAAAAAGTATAGCATATCCTGAATCCAGTGTGTATGAGACGGCAGTGCAGGAGATTTCCACTTCATCAGGATCAGTCCCATAGCATAGTAAAGAGGTGAAGAACATTACATTGTATGGGATAAAGAGAAAGAGTGTAAAGAGGCTGACAATGACAGACAGCACTGACAGGGTTAAGGTCAAGCTTTCAGCCCAGTATTAAGATAGTAAGTATTAAAAATGATAGTCCACATATTAAACAAGGATGAACAGAGCCAAAGTATTTGTATAAGGCATGCAAAGCTAAGTAAGTAAGTATCTGAAAAAGTGTTCTTTAGGATCGTAAAAGTCCGATAGCTGCTGAAAGGGTCCAAAAACATTGTCAATGCATTAATCTTTTAAGGATTTAACACCTGCATCACACAACACAAAAATGCACCATCTATTAGGGAAGTAGAAAATACACAATAAGAAGCTAGTAGAGACTAAATGTAAACCAAATTAATGTCTAAACTGAAACCAAATCTTAAAGGAATACTTCACAATTGTATTTTTTGTGTATAAAGATACAGAGGAAGTAATTAGATCCTATAATTTCAATGGTACAATTTACATCGATGGTTAGGCAGGTAGGAAAATTATTAAAGCTATCATATTGTAGCCAGTAATTCAGGGATCTAATATTATCATACCAAAAAACAGAAGGTTTGGTAGAGACAGTCCTGCTAGTAACTTAGTTATCCGTATTCCAGTGGTTACTGAATCCAGCCGCCCTCTACGACAGCTGGCTTTTCATCCCACATTCAACATCCTGCTTCAGATTGTTTACAGCCTTACAGATCTGAATACAAACATTCTATTTCTGCCATGTTTTGATACTTTTTTGCATGAAAGTGGTCAAGCTTAGCTATGTTGAATATTTGTAGGAACCCTTCAGCCAAGAGAAAGGTTCATTTAATGGAGTTATCCTCTGACTGCCTAACAGACTTTGTCCTGTTTGTAGTAAATATTGTGGAAAATTCTATACTTTATTTTGGATTCCGTATCGCGCAGCGCAGTTTGAGCTCAGAGCCAACCGAGTGATCCTCTGAGGACAAGCAGCATCTATTTTCATTAGTCTCCCTCACCCCATGCTGCTGCTTTGCCCTTTCAACATCACAGCAGCCATTTATGGGCCTCCACAACAGTCCTGCTCCCCTTTTATAGCTATCCCTTCATCCTCCCCTCAAGCCTTTTTACCTCCACTCCCATCCACCATGGAGGTGTCAATCTTTCTATTCATCTCTGTCAATCTACCTGTGTGGCTGTCTAAATGTGAACCCACAACATGACGCACACATCTATCCAATCCATATCGATCATCGATTGATCTTCCAAAGTGATTTGTAAGGAAAAAATGCTGTTTCCATCTTTTCAAATCTGCTGATTTAGTCTATTTTAAACAATTGTAAGTGAGTTATAATTGTAATATTTGTGTTTTTTTCAGGTAAAAAAGTCTTTCTTTCTTCTTTTTTTTAACTATTACCTAACATTTTAAACACTGAAAGATTAAATAGAAAATGACACAAAAATGAATAGATAACAAATTTGATAATCAAGCCCAGTCTTAATGAACAAAACAACCCAACAGACCAGCAGCTACTTGATTGTATTGCTCTCTTTCAGTATCAAAGTCAAAGTCCACACTACTATACGGTTTCCTGTCAAACAAAAGAGAAAAATTAGCAAATCATTATGCTTTGAGAAGAATTAATTACTGCATACTGCAGCGCAAATGGTCTCATAAACCTCCTGGTGTGAGTGTTCTGGTGAAAGTATTATTTCTGGGAGCTCCAGGGGAAGTTAAATGATGATGGGCTTCAACAGGACACGAGCTTTCCTTCCTCACATTTATTCTTTGAAGTTGCACCTCGACATGTATCTACAGGGAATTAGGAGGAAAAGTGGGAACATTACATTCACAGAATCTATAAAGGTTAACAGTGAGATGCATCTATGAGTGGAGCAGAGATGAAAGTCTTGGTTTTCTGGTTTCTAGTCGCTTTTGGACAACATTCATAGATGTTTAACCACTGTGGTTGACGTAAAATTACTTTAATACAGGTCCTTTACTAATAAAAAAGGCAACTCTTGTTAAAGTATAAAGCAAAAAGGACTAATTGATTAAATAATTGATTAATTAAAAAACCTTATTGTAGCTATTCTACTCGCTCTCATTTTTTACTATTTTAAGACCAAATGATTATTATCATTATTTGAGAAAATGATCAGCAGATTAATTGAAAATGAATGTAATCATCAGCCTTACACTGAACAAAGCTGAGAGTATGTATGGTTAAATTTAGCTGATACATGTACGGCACTGATCTAACTCTATTTGCCTGGACAAGTAAGAACAAAGCCATTTGAACCTTCCTGAGAAGTGCTCAATGACGGATAAAGAGGAAACAATCCCAGGACATTCGGCTTTATGGAGACAGATGGAGACGTCTGATAGTTAGCAGCCCCACATGCTTAGAAAGGCTGAGCAGAACAAAATGAACCAAAGGCAAACAGTAGTCTGGACTGATGCCCATATTCAGACATTTCCTTATGTAGCCGTAATGGGTATAAACACCAGATAAGTTCAATTTCAGGAGGGACTCCATCCCATTAGGTAAAGTCTGACCAGGTGGAATTAAGTATCCCTCACTCAGATGGAAGGTAACTATAGCATTCAAAATCTGTACCTAGGCTTTTGTGTCTTTCACTAGACAAAATGCAAACTCTTCTAAACTCTTCTACTGCTTGTTTTGTGTGTCTGAGACAGTATCAGTATCATCTGGCTTTTTATATTTTGTTTCATAAAGGATGTTGACTTTTCTCTCCACATCACAACAGGAAGTCACATTTCAAATGCTTGATTTGCTGCCATTAGTTTATTTTTCATCTTCTATTTTTTTTTCTTTTCTTTTGATCGAGTGCATTTAGCAGAACATCGCTAAAAGGGTATTAGCTGCTGTGTTTGGCACAGTGGCCAGGTCAACATCTGTGTGCTTATGCACCTTATGTCTGGGTGTGGGTGTCTTTATGTATTTCTGTGTGTGTGTGTGTGTGTGTGTGTGTGTGTGTGTGTGTGTGTGTGTGTGTGTGTGTGTGTGTGTGTGTGTGTGTGTGTGTGTGTGTGTGTGTGTGTGTGTGTGTGTGTGTGTGTGTGTGTGTGTGTGTGTGTGAGGAAGCCTAGAAACCTACCTCATGCTTCCTGCCCTTTAAGCCAGAGATAGTATCGCTGAAGGAACTGACGGCATTAGAACAGTTTCTGAAAATAGATGGCTTTTTACTCTGATGTGATGTGATGATAATACATTTCTGGAGACATTTTAATGATGATAAAACTAATAACTGCTGTCATAAGAAGTGGTGCCTGATTCCTGCTCCACAGTACTGTACAGTATTGTTTTGAGTCCCGTTGCAGGAGTGGCGTGTGCCTCAATAAGTAACACTATTATATCTATTTTTTGACTCTGGCCCTGCACCAGATCAAATGCAGACTCTGGAGTGTTCATCATGTATTTCATCTAACTGAAACACTCACAAACGACAGAGTATGAATAGTATTAAAACACTTTGATGCTTTTTATAGATGAAAGTTCCCAATGGTGAGCAGTTGTCAGGCTCAAGATGAGGAGAGTGTTTAACAATCCGTCCAACACAAGGTGTCTCACCTAACGAGGTCAGAACCATAGAAACCAAGTTATTTTAGTTTGGCGCGTACAGACGGATAAAAGCTCAATTTATATTGTCTGATCTTTAAATACACAGCACACACGTCATCCCCTGTTATTTTACAGAGCCGGTGGTTACTGAGGAATGTCTTTGTGTGGTGGACTTTGTGAAAAGATAAGTGGTCAAGCTCATTGGCCTTTCATAAATGAAATCTCTATTACTCAGGCCTCAGTCAGTGCTATTGCTGTTATCTGACCTTTTCCTTTAAATTAGAGTAGTTAGTGTTCATTTTCCCACCATTATATCTTGGCAACAGGTACTGCATGCCAGTTGTAGTTACAGTTATTACATGAGGTCTTGATTGCAGTAAATTAGCTTCACAACATCACTTTGCTGTGTTTTAAGAGGATATCTTGATTATTTATGCGCTCAAGGCTGCTAAAACCACTTCCCTACAAGTTCCCACGCATACACACATACCAGGTATCATTTGTCACATTTGCTGTTGCTTAAAACATCCCCAAACCTCATGTGGCTTTGACAACACTTTTATATGCAGTTACATCAGATTTTGTCATAACATTTTATCTTGTGTAGTGAGGCATAAAAATGTTGAATTGCATATTATCTTTAGAGGAGAAATAAGTAATAACATTTTAACAAGTCATGGGCCCCAAAAGGTATGAGAACGATCATGCAGTAGCTCAGCTAATTAGAAAAACAAAAATCATTGAAAAACTATAATCAATTAATCTGCAAATATTATTAATTTCAAAAGTTTTACTGCTGGACACAAGATGTCTCCTACTTCACTGTAGAGTCCATTCTCACTGTTTGTGCACTGGAGACTTCAAGTTTCCATATCACTTGTGTAAGTTGCAACTTGGCCCACGATTGGCTCCCAAACTAGTTGTGACTTCACAAATCCTTCTCGTTGACCCGCCCATTGAAATGAGATTTAAATTAAGCTCAGAGAAACTTTGCTCCTTCAGCAGATGAATGTGACAACAGCCTTCTAATGTCAAACTCTGCACATATATCATTCTGTACAGTGACGTTGAAACATCCAATTGAAGAAAAACACATGTTAAAGTGTACTGTAGGGGGACTTTAAGAAAGCAGTGAAGTCAAAATAGATCATTTAAAGTAACGATAAGTGGTTGAAATGCTTCAGCCACAAGACAAAGAGACCAAGTCTGAACATCAACAGTATTATATAATAAAATATTGTAACAATATCCATTTTTATATGATTCAAAATAATTATCATAATAAACTTTTCTTGACAAAGTTACAAAGTCCTTCACAGAACAAGAAGAAAGAACTAAAGCAACAAATACAAACACCAAGAGCTAATAAAAACACTGGGGGATAAAATAGATACAAATAAAAGTGGGAATATAAAAACACAGCAACATATTAAATATTCATGAACACTTTCCTACAAAAGAATGTTTTAAGAGGATATTTAAAAGACTGCAAACACACTGCAGTGGTATGTCAGACCAAAAACCGCTGGACTATATGGTCTGTCTTGAACCACATATTAATTCTGTTAGTTCATAGTTTGACAAAAAATAGATTTTTAAAATCTAAACACTTGATACATTTTCAAAGATGGTATCAGATTAAATTTGCAAAGATAAACTCATAATTGTTTTTTCTTAAATGAACATTTGTAGCAGAACAGGTGAAAAAATGCACAAAAATAAGCAATAATTATGTATTAAGACTAATCATTAACAGGGCAGACAGACAGACAGACAGACAGTATGTGTGTTTTGAGAGTGTTTTCCTATCATTGATCATGAATGTCTTTATACTTCCACTCTTTCCATTAAAAAGGAGCTTCTTCTATTTCACCATTGACTCTGAGTTAAGGAAGAGGATTTAGATTGAACACTACCATATATATCCTCCATGTTTCCTGCGGATGGGATGTGATGGGATGGGATCGATACCGGGGAGACAATTTGGTAGACAAGCAATTCAACAAAGGCAGAGGAGATCACCCACTCCATCTCTGGAGGAGCCCTCTCTTGGAGTCATACCCACTGAGCTAAATGTCTGCTCCTACAGTCATAATGATAAAATAGCAGCTTAGGCAGCCTTACACCCTGTAAGTTCCTGTGAACTGGAAGTTGGAGCCTTCCCGAGTGCATTTCCCATTCCACATAAAATTATTAAATATTCTGTCTTTCTTCAACAGGGGCACCCAGCAGAGTCAATGTAATGACCCTGCTTGGAAGAAGGATTTGAGGCAGTAGGAAGTCAGAGGAAGTGCTTCAGATTTTGAGCAGTTTGCTTCTTATCCAGCAAGCTTCGAGAATAAGATGTTACATCTTGAGCTGTTGAATTAAACTTCATGACTAGTTGGTTCCTTTTCATACTTGATCTCTAAATAGAAAAAGTGCAGAAAAGGCTGAATGTGTGATAGCACCTATAATATAATTTACTGTTACTCATACTGTTCATCACAAGAAAGAAATTGACTTTCGAACACTTTCCTGTGATTGTCTGCGATCTGTTTCTGCTCGGGCAAACACAGCAGGTTGGCCAAAACAAAGAAAGGCCGACTGTGTGGCATGTTATAATGTTCTCATCTCCTGCTGGGAGCATATAGTATCATCCTGTTTGACTCATAATCCCACCTGTATTAAAACTGCATGATCAGTGGAACCATTTCAAGCTATTTTCAAAGTTACAATCTTGTTTCAATCCAGTGCAATTCAGATGGTGGCTGCCAAATTCAAATATCCAATCTATTCAGACCTAACTGAGAATGAAGTCTTTATTCTGTGTGAAAAGCAGTTTTGACATTTTGACCTGAATGGATTGGATTTAAAAAATGAGACTGACCTCACTTTCATTTGTCTGGTTTCTGGGAGCGCACAGCTCTAAGACTGAGCCTCCTCGACGTCATCACACACATAATGAATGAAGTCTTAGCTGAGCGACAGGACTGGCTGTAACGTTTCCACACATGCCTCGTCTCTCTCCTGGTAGATCTGCACTCCTGACCTGGTGGTGTTCCTGGCCTGCACCAACCACCGCTTGAAGGAGAGGCTGCAGAAGCGAGCCGAGCAGCAGGGACGACCAGATGACAACCCCAAGGCCATAGACCGCCGCCTGACCAACTTCAAACAAAACACCATTCCTCTGGTCAAGTATTTCCAGGAGAGGGGCCTCATTGTCACGGTAAGGCTGATTGAAAAGTTGGTTTGTTTGTGTTTATATTAGAAAGAAATACAGGAAAATATTATGTTAACAGGCCATTATCCCTATATGCGATGCTCGTGCTTCGTGCTAACACAAGAAGGAGTATGTAGCAGGAAAGGGTGTTTGTGTGTGTGGCACTTCTGATTTTTATGCCAAAGACAGCAGTTCCCATCCTATGACAGACCAATAAATATCATTCACATTATGTGGAATAGAAAGTAGAGATGGGAAAGACTCTTATGGGTACAATTCATGCTGTTGGTCACAATACCAACAAAAATGAAATGCGAAACACCAACACTAGCCACAATATTTACACAAAAGGAATATATTCTAGTTAACAAATGAGTGTGTAAAACAGACTATTAATGACTACTAATAACAAGTCTATTTTGAGCTGTGAATGAATAACAATAGTCATCAAAGGTTGAGTGATTGTATGATAACAGAGTCTGAGTCATTTGAGAATCAAAAAATACTATACATGGTCAATCGTCGTGCAGTGAGTGCAGAATACTCTCTTTTGCATGGGCGCCGTCTTCACACAGGAGAATAAAAACTGAAGCGTGACTAAGCGCAAAAACAAGGCAAGCAGTGACATTAACATAAGACAAGCAGTAAGATATGACCACAATTCTCTCAAATCTGACCACAGCAAGTACAGGTATAGTTAGTGGTGGACTCAATGAAAACTTAATCTAAAACTATAATCAGCTAAAGAAATCTGTTCCAGTTGCTGTCTGTTTCATTATTTACCAAGCTATGTTTTGTATTTCTAGGACAAGACACTCCTGAGATTTAGTGAAGTGGTGGATTTGCCTGTACCGCAGACGATATGTGAGATATATGGGCTGTTTTTCCAAAAGGGCTTTTATAAATAAATACTAAAGAGTGCAGGTCTCCTCTGACAGAGGGAAGGCCAGCCAACACTCTTATATAAGTCACAATGATGGGTCCTAAAGCTGTCACCTATTATGTATCTCAGAGCGCTGTGATAGAGAACGTCTAAACAGAACAAATGGCGGAGCATGCATATTAATAACACCATAGTGCAGTGAGATGAGAGGGAACAGAGACAGAGAGAAACAGTGTTTATGTCTGTACAGAGAGTTTAGCTCCTGTAAAATTTATTTTCCATGAATAATGAAATGCTGACATGTGGCATGACGGTTTGTTTGCAATTTCAGATGTTTTCACATTATTTAGTGCCAATACAGATGTTGGAAATTGTTATACAAAGTTTGTAAGTTAAAATCGGTTATTTTTTATATCTTTTAACCTGTGAAAGCTTAAAAAAAGCTTTTTAATGAGGTCACTTCTACAATACCTTTGACCAAACAGCACCAATATTAGGTCCACTGACAGTAGCTTTTTCCAGAGATTTCAACCATGGGAGCTTAGTCGCTGTTAAGATTTAATCCCCAGGACGTCTTGTCTAAGTTGGCTTAAAGGATAACATTTAAAGACACCCTGTAGAGTCTATGACCTCTTGTAGCACTATGGAGAAGTTTATTCATGAATGGACGGCTTCTTAGTTTTGTCATTGTTTCCTAATAAGTTATGGTCTAGTTTCAACTCTTCTTCAATACAGCGTGATGTTAATTTTTTTTAATTATTGTCCTATTTAGAGTAAAATAGACAATAAAGCAGGGTATGCTTTAGTGCATGGCTACCTTGTGATTGACAAGTCACTACCACAGCAACAACATTAATTACGTAACCATGGGGTAACCCCAGATTCACAGAGTACAGGCGTAGCGGACGCTTTTTTAGCGTGTTTCTAGTTTGGTTGTACTACAAACCCTCTAAAGGAGTCGGCTGTTCAGTTTTTCTGGTGGACACGTTTTGTTTTAATGGTTTTCAGCCAGTTTTTTACTAGTGAATTAACATTAGCATTATCATACCATAGACTGACTGCACCGTGCTAACCAGATTCGCAGCTAGAGGTCAAAATATTGTCACTTCTGTCTCCAAAAATCAAAGATGAAACTGTCAAATCACCATACAAGACTTCAAAACGGCACTCTAACAGCAACACCAGTGGTTGACGTCACGGTGACTATGTCCATATTTGTCCATATTTGTCTTTTGAACTGCGGGCAAAGGAAGTGCAAGTGTTTTATGAGGAAGGAAATGCATTCGATACAGTTGATAGACCTCAAGGACGAAGATTGTTACAGTGTAATGTTTGATGAGTAACGCTCAATGTTAAGTCATTAATTGGGGTCTAGAAGTCATGAATCTTTTCTAACTTTTTTTTTTAGCTACTGATTGCTTTGCAAAGTGAAAGGCATATTGTAGTTGCTGGAATAGAGGACTCTTTTAATTACAGACTACTGGGATCTTTCATTAGAGTGTGTGGTTTGGTGCAGACAGGCATAAAGTTTCCCTTGGTACATGTGCGCTGGGTGTTAATAGAGCTTTTGACTCCTGCAGTCAACAGGAAACGGCTTCCCACTCTTTTAGCAGGAGTCTTATTGATCTGTCTGAGTCTCAGCACAGCATTGTCCACCACACAGCAGAGGGATTACTGAATAACTATTCTACTGTATTACTGTGGGATTTTCTTTGTATGCTTTTAGGCTGTTGTCTCACGGCATTTTAAAATAAAACACTCAGGATAATCTCTGTTAGATCTTACATTAACATTCAAAAGAATGAAAATTAAACCAGATGCCCTCCAGAAGTCGGTGCCTGCGATTTATGTGTCAGTCAGATCTCTCTCTCTCTCTCTCTCTCTCTCTCTCTCTCTCTCTCTCTCTCTCTCTCTCTCTCTCTCTCTCTCTCTCTCTCTCTCTCTCTCTAGCTTTATGTGCTTAAAGCTTTAAGAGTATAACTGAAAATGCTGGTGAAGTGAACATTACTCTAGATACATTATAATTAAGCCTGTGTCTGTACTGTTATTGCAAAAACATGTTTTTCTGCTGTGTGATATCTTTTCCAATTACTTTATACTCTGCCTCTAATACTGTGCTTACTGCATCCTTGTCTGGCTCGCTCTTGCCTGCTGTCTCTTATTTCCCTACAGTTCCCAGTTTTTGAATCTTGCCTCTTGCAATAATTTTCAGCCATATATTCAATCTTTGGTCCATTTTCTGTCTCTGTGTATCTCTCTACTAAAGAAAGGAATCTCTGTCTGTATGTCCTTCACGTATCTCTTGAATCATTCATCCGAACGAATGGTTGGGGACCCAAGCGGGTCAAATAAAGTGGATACCTTTATATAGGTTATATAAGTTACAGTCTTTGATTTTAAAAAATCCCTCTTTGTGTTTTGATGAACAGTTTTGTCCTGTTCAACTGCAGTGGAAAGATTGTAGCAAAAAGAGAAAATTTGGCACAAAAAGATATTGACTTGAGACTTCAGATAGACTTTTAAGTACATTTTTTGCATGGATTTTGTTCCCATCACTCAAAGCGCATTTCAAAGGGAATTTTAAAATTGTTATTAAAACAGGAGTATTTATAACAGCAAGAAAAAGATGCTAAAGTTGTACAGTTGGGTCAAGGTCATTCATGGTATCTATTCGATGTGTCTTCTGTTGTAATTCAATGAACCCAGAAAGATGTGTCCTTGCAAGGAAAAGTAGGGTTGTCAAAAAAAAATATTGCTTTGGTATTGGTATCACAACGTGTGATTCATATAATATGGCCTTCACAGTTACCAGGTCTCAACCTAGTTGGCAGCACAGTGGTGCGTCTGTTGCCTAAGGCTGGACGGTATGACCAAAATCTCATATCCTGATATAGGTTGTTTCATATAGATCAGTTGTGAATGCATGGACGCTCAAGACTGTTTTTGATTGTTTTTTGCAAAGTGAGGGACATACTTGATAATGTCAGCTCGCACATCGTACCTGATGGAGTTGACGCTCATCGACCAAGACATGGTTCACTATTGTCATAGCAACAAGATTCTGGGTTCAAACCCTACTCTGGCTTCCTCTCACAGACCAAAAACATGCAGGTTAGGTTAATTGGTGACTCTAAATTGCCCGTAGATGTGAATGGTTGCCTGTCTCTATATATGTTTGCCCTGTGATTGACTGGTGTACCCAGCCTCTCACCCAATGTCAGCTGAAATTGGTTCCTGCTCTCCCGCTCCACCTCTAGAGGATAAGCAGTAAAGAAAAATAAATGAATGAATTCACATTGTACGGGCACTTGTATCTAAAAATGTTACCTAAACAACCTATCAAACTGAGAACCAAAGTTGTAAATTTCATACAGATGAGATATATCTTCACTTTTTTCCAGTGATGACTCTGTGAGATAACCATAACACTTCCAAACAATATAATTGGCCAGAAAAAAGTAGGTGATATGTTGGCAGGAATGTGCAAACTTTAAAATTGTTCTTTTCACAGCTTTTTGGTTGTTGGTAGGGCGTGCGTTGCGTCAGACACCTCACAGCCAGAGAAAAGCTGCATGCCTGAACTATCATAATGCTACATTCACACTCTAGTGTGCGGTAATCAATAGAGGTTATAATATTATTTAACTGTCTGTCTGCCTTTTTTTCCCAATAAAGTAATGAAAAATGTTGCTTCAGCTTTAAGCCACAGTAAAGCGCTCTAGATTCAAGATAAGTAAAGGTGGGACAAGACATGATTTTGTCCTCATTTTTTAATCAAAAGCCTGCAGAGTGTCTTCTCTAAGAAACACTCCAGATGGAAAACAATGACTATATATATAAAGCACTTGTATAAACCAGCATTTCAAAGCATTTAAGGTTAGAACAAGAGTGTAAAAAAAGCTTAAGTGCAAATTGCCTCTAAAATGCACAAACAAGTAGATTAAAGGAGGTGTAATGTTATCCCATCTCTTAATTGTACTGTGACGTGCAGCAGCAGCTGACTAAAGCTTTTTGCTTAAGACACAAGATCACTGCAGAAGTGACTAAATAAAAAGCACAGTAGTATCTGTAAAATTAAGGACAGGTCTAATCTCTGCAACCTTCCTGAGGTGCAATTTATGTTTGCTGTTGGCTTTATTGCAGGTTAAAGACTTGGTGCTACCTAATTAGAGAAATGCTGAGAGTTAAACTAGAAAAGGTGCCCATGATCCTCTGCACAGATAGGTCACATCGACAGCCACTGAAAGCAGAGTATGAACTACAAGGGACCCGGGGGGGTTGGTCCCTTTTAATAAGACATGAGCTCCCCTGAAAAATATTGACAATATGCTATTTCTGCCATGCATTTATATCTTTCTATGTCTTTTACATCATGTATCATGTGTAAAATTAGACTATTATTAATGTAAGATTCATGCATGAGGGTGATTTATCACTAATTCACTTTAATAAAGATAGCACCATGCATGCTATTCTAGCCATCACAATTGAAGCCTGACAGCAAAATATCATAAACTCACTTTTACTCAAAAAGTGAAAAACAATATTTTGGCTTCTGCTGCACTGATATTTAACATATTTGAATTGAAACTACAACTTCAAACATTAAGGAGAAACTTCAACACAGTTAAATATACATTAGAGTGTTCCCTTCTTAAAGATTTTGAGCCAACATGTATGTAGATGTTTCAACATGACCAGCTGAATTGTAAATGTAAAACTGGAGCTGAGATGAAATTGAAAAAGAGAAAAGCATCTCCAAGTCCTTCCTGTTGTCCCAGTGGAGCCAACTTAATTAAGACACAGTTACTTAACAAGTCTGAAGTTGTAAGTCTGCATATGCATATGTACGGTGTGAATCTGCAGTGTTTTATGTGGTGTAATTATCTCAAATAAAACCCTCCATGGATCCATGAGATTACTATAAGACTTTTGAAGCTAAATACCTATGGATAAGTGGATTCTGTAACTACATTCATGATCCTTAATACGATGGATGTTCTTCTTTTCATGTTACAGTTACATTTCAGTTCCTGTCCAGGATATTACACAGTAAAGTAACACGGTTCATACATTTCTTAGTGACTCTTGAAGATATGTAGAATATTGTAAACATTTTTGCACAAGTAATTTTATCCCATACAAATTAGTCATCCACAATTCCCTAATGCTCATTTAAAAGTGGATTAAACAGTTTCTGCATTTGTAATCGGAGCATTATATGGCGCTGAGCCAAACTTTTTATTGCTGACTCTAACAGTAAGTAACAGTGATTCAGGAATGATGAAGTTGCTCAGCTAATACCCATAATGTTAATATAATGTGCTTTAAATGTACAATAATGTCCATTTATAGACCTTTTGTTGGTTTAGTAGATATAAATCAACAATAATTAACATAGACATATAACTCATAGCTTAAGCAATTTCCAATTATATCAGTGAAGCAGTAACAACACTGAAAACATTTAAAACTTACAGGTACATTGTCCTTCTGCGATTTTGACATGTATTTTTGTAAAAACACCTGGGGAATAACAAATTTCCTCTCCTCACACTTGTGAATGAAAGAGGTCTGCAGCCGGAAGCCATGTGATTTGAACATTTCAAGAGTTTATTGATGGATTGTCCCTCCTGTGAATTGCTACTTTGAAACTCCACTTCCTTCATGCAGCGTTCTCGGACAAGCAGCATCACTCCCCCTTCACTCTCAGTGTGTCTCTTGCCTGTCAAATTGTCACTGCAATCACACACAAGCCCGACGCCTCGGAAATCAAAGGTTGGCACAGACTGAAGTGCTCTAAAGACAACTTCATGACAAATGATGTCCGTGCTGAACACTTGGGCGTTCTTTGTACTTCAGAAATAAAATCTTGACGAAAGAAGAAAAACAATATTTATATTTATTCATGTGTGGAGGATTGCTGCAAGCTACTGAACAACTACGTGTTGTTATATCCCACGTCACCTAACTGCATGTGTGTTTGTGGGTGTTAGTAAGTATGAAGAGCCCTTTATCTGAACATCCCTATTTATTCCTCCTTGTCTAAGTTTACAAGAGAAAACCTTCCAATCAGAGACCAACATCAGTTCTGAAAACATGAAGCCACAACAGGTGACAAAATATGATCTTTATCTGCATGAAACTGATGTGACCACATTTTTTAGTCTGCCTAATACTGGCACAGAATATTCCAATATGCCTGACATGGAACTGTGTGATTTTCTGAAATGAACGTGAATGTCTCTGCTTAGATTAAGACATAAAGGTCTTCTTGCAGACATTAACTCCTGAAGCAAAAGGAAAGATAAGTGCTGTGCTTGATTATACGATAAAGCCATGACTGTCTCTTATTATTATTACTGCCAATTTTACTGCTATCACTGCTGTGTAATGGATTACAAGTTATGAATCCCCTGTAAGCTCTGATGCCTCAGTTCTTGGCTGTTGGTCTCACATTTAATTAATTTTCTGTCCATTTGTAAACTGCAGCTGATACAGTATCCCTGTCAGTACTGTGTAGTGTTTTAATGTTCATGCCAAACCAAGTTCTCAAAAGGAAAGTATCTACTTTGGCTAAACTGCCCTCTAACAGTAACTATCTAGAACTATAATTAAATGACACTTATTAAACTATATTGCATTTATTGGAAATGTTGAACAAGTAAAAAAAGAAAGCTCAACTATATCATTATAATTAAAAACTCTGATGCTGAAGCCACTTTAAACAGGAAATTCTGAACCAAGTCCTTTATGAATTCATGCATGAGCTGTGATTATTCATACCTCATACTATGGAGGTAACCAAGTAGCCTTAACAGAGAGCTGGGGTTTGTGTGTAGCAGATAGTTAAATATGAAAATAAAAGTGATGTTTGTTTATGTACTATATTATTAGAGATAATTAAAAAGACTTTACTGTGAAAATAGAGTTTAACAAGTGGTAAAGCCATCCAGTCTCAAATACTTGAGGGGGCATGTGCTCATTATGTTGAATTGGCATGACACCTCTTCATGGGTTCATGGGTGGATTTATTAAAATAATCCCACATTTTCCCGTGGTAAATGGGTTTCTGCCTTCTTTCTTGTTTCACTACTGGATTCTCACTGCTTGACATGTAGTTGATTTCCTTACCATTAAAACAATGCTGATTACCTTGAGGGGAATCACCTGTGTGTCCTACTTAAAAGCAGCTGCACTGCATGAATGTGATGAGGGCCAGAAGGCCAAAAACATTTTGTCTTCTGTAATTAAGTAATGTGTCATTATTGAATGTGATCATCCTGTGTCATCATTAGTGAAAATAATAAGGACAACAAACCAATTCTTCTGAGCGCAGTAGAAGCTCTACATGTAGGTCCATTACGATGCCTCTTCATTCAAGCTTTGTCTCTGTTTTCTAAGTTTTTTCAGTATCTTTACATTAAAAGTCAATCTCAACATTTGTAGGTATGAATATTCACCTTTTTCCAACCTGCATCCAGTGGTGAAAGAAGTATTCATATCCTTTACTTAAGTAAAAGTACCAATACAGCAATGTCAAAATACTCCATTAAAGGTAAAAGTCATGCATGAAAAATCCTACTTAAGTAAAAGTACATAAGTATTATGAGCTTGATGTAGTTAAAGTATTGCAGTAAAAGTATTGTTTTCGTCCCTCTGAGTTTTAATGTCCTTAAAAACTGTAAAATGAGTGAAAAGTCTTTAGTTTCCGTCTTATCTGATCACTTCCTGATTGGATAAGTTTCTCCCTCCTCGTCAGTAATTATCCCAGGAGACGGACTCAATAGTTGCTTGACTAATGAATGCAATAACCTCTGGGGCTTAACTGCTTTCACTCAGTGAAAGGCTTCTGTGTGAAAGTAATCCTTTCATTTCAAATGCCACGTCCAATATGGGAAGGCATAGTTCTATAAAAGAACAATCACTGCTCTCCATTGTCAGCGCTGAATTTGAATGACTGAACTGTCAATACTCACGTCTGCGAGTCTATTAATACTCACTGTTTCATTGAATTAACTTCCAATTGCTGTCATATGTTTGGTTTAATTTTAGAGCTGCTGCCTGTTGGAAAAATGTGGGATTTATGACATTTATCCTGAACGTGACATTTGGATTTTCATGTATAAACGTGACAGTGACGAAGACGATATATGAATGACAGCCTCATTCTCGTGTAGGATGACTCAACTCACACGATGTAACCTTACAGGAAATTGAAGCACGGAGAGATAATTGTTTGTTTCGGCCCCGATACGAGCCGTTCGGTCATTCTAGGAAAAATGGGCGATCTAATGAAGTATTCCCTGAGCGAGTTCAGTTATAGCTTCGTTCCCACATGCTGCTACTGTAGATGTCACACAGATATACACAAACAAAAGAGATCTTGCTCCATCTTTCTGGGTCTGTTATCTCTCTGGGGATGGTTACAAGGTATTTGTTTATTATTCCTGAAATATAAATGAGATACCGGTGCTGAAACTTATCAGTACCAGATAAAGTAAAAGTATGAACATCTGTCTTCATGTTAAACAAAACAGAGCTGACTTGAATTTTAAGGTATATCTCGCTTTGATATAGACTGACTGGAATACTTAAAATTGGTATCTGATATTTGTATGAAGCTGCACCGTCTTTTATAACTTAACCACAAGAAGTCTGTTCATTTTTTATCTTTTTTTATAGTTATATTAATTTATATTCTCTTCTATTTTCTCTTCACAAGAAAGAGTGACAACACTGAGCTTTATATAAACATCAAAAATACTGGAGATGGACTTCCATGTGCTGCTAGAATCGATTCAAGGTTTTTGTCAGCTCCAACTCTTGAAAAACTTCATTCAAATGATCAAACAGATTATAATTAATGCACGAAACATCTTCCTGAAAAGAGTAGTGGCTTCTTTTCAAAAGGAGCTGCGGCTTTAAACTGTCTCAAGGCTTTAATACTCCTTCATTGAGTCATCAGCTTCCTTTAATCTGTCTTGATTCGTGCGATAATGGATGATGGCTTTTACCTCAACTCACCTCATACATTTAGTTTATTATAAAGAAATGTCTATTTATACTTTATATGCTGTATGTTCAGTGCATGAAACTAAAATGATATGTTAATGAAATGTTTGACAAAATATATTATGTATAGATAAAAATATTTATGTTCACTGTAGGGTTGTGCATATTAACTAATGTCAATTGACGAGGTGATCACTTATCCTCCTGCCAAGTCTTTTTTTTTTGGTGGTATGTGTCTGGTGGGAATTGTTTAAAAATACATACATTACTACTACTACAATACTACATCTATATCTTCGTACATTTGACAGAGTGCTCCTTTAATGCTTATCATTGTGCACCACTCTGCTTTTTAGATTACATCCAAGCTGTGGCTGCTTGAATTTCAAAACACTTCTTTTTCTCTACATTTTGGCCCTCTGTTCAAACCTAAACAAGTCATTTTCACACCCAAAAACTCAACTTTTCCAAACTATCCCAGAGTGAACAATTCAGAAAATGAACCGAACTGAGATGTGATCTGGAGCCGTGTAACAGAAAAGTAAAGGAGACACTTTTTCGTCACTTATGAAATAGTGATTTGATTCATGCTTCAGTGAA
Source organism: Scomber scombrus (assembly GCF_963691925.1). NCBI lineage: Eukaryota > Metazoa > Chordata > Actinopteri > Scombriformes > Scombridae > Scomber > Scomber scombrus. The sequence continues at coordinate 21,901,039 of NC_084980.1, forward strand.
GCTCTGAAGTTACTGGGCAGTGTCAGTCCTGCTCCTCTTCAGATGTTGAACAGTTTTGTCCTTTACCAAACAATTTCCCCACAAGGTCCTTCTGCAGAGCTGTTCTGCAGCTTCAACAGCCGATTAAGTTTGCAGAGAGGTCATGAAATTGTTCTTCTTTGCTTTTTGTGCACTTAAAGGATTTCTTGTTCATGTTGGCTTAAAAATTGAAATTGAAAGTTAAATCTTGTGCTATCTTGCTAAGCACAAGATTTAGCTGTGGTGGAGCTTTTCATTGTATCACACCATCTTCCTCAGCAGAGATTACAAACTCAAAATTTAAGAGACAGATTTTGGTGTCTCAGTGTGAAAGAAAATCTTCACAAAAAAACAAAAAATCTAAGTGTAGACACATTTTATGTCACACATACAGTAAATGGCATTTTCAGATTCGTTGGACTTAATGTTAACAGTTTTATTAATTATTATTATTAACTATTGGAAAAATTGCACTATGCAATCTGTTATAAACACACTTTGTTCTTCCTGCCCACAAAAGCAATTATGTGCACTGTTAGGGAAGCTATGGACATATGGACATCCTCAAATTCACTCTATACATTATACCTTTATATATGTGCATTATGATTCTATTGTTTTTTCGAGTTTTCTGTTCCTTGTATTCTGCCTGTTGTAGAAACACTGTAATTACTTTGAATCAGCCAGACAACGTTTAAGCCTTACCCCAAAGAAGCTGAAGCCATTAATATGACACTTACCCTGAAGAGTCTCCGGCAGCCTCTTCTTATAAGCATAAATGAATTATAACAGAGCCTCTTTGCTGGATTAGGACCAACTTTTGGTTATAAACACACTCAGATCAGTCTATTTAGCTGCTCATGATGCCAAAAATGGAGCGTTCTGATGTGTTTTTCGAATGCCATGCTCTCTGGGGAATCCTCAGTTTGATCTCATCCTCCTCTTCTGCAGGTATAAACTCACAGGGCCCTCTGGGCTCAGGGGACTCTCCCACACAGTAGACATCAGATACTGGTCTCTCTATCTCTCTCTTTTTTTTTTTAGGCTGTTACCATGGAAACCCACAGAGGAAGCTGGGTGTTGGTTATGGACTATTCTTATCTTGCCTGACCTCCAGCAATCATTTATTTGATTTTTTTCTGTTTTCAAGTAAATATCCCTGATGGGATTCACACACTTGAAGTCAGCAGTAAACGCTGAGCGCAATATGCCATGTGTGTTTAAATTTGTACTTTTTTTGTATGCACGGTTGCCTCTCACCCTTCAGCTGTTTGTCATCTGCTCTGACGAGAGCAGAGGGACAGTCAAAAAGCAGATTAGGAAGGAAGAGAAGTCTGCTTCAGTCAGCTCTGAGTTCACTCACAAAGCAGATTTTTCATGGTCCATTTGCAAGCACTGTGCATGCAAAGAAAGGTACTCGGCCGCTAAATAATCCAAAAGAGACCACTTGGCACAGAAGGGGGAAGGAGGGGGGAGTAATTAATCTAGTGTTATTAAAGCTTTCGGTGTGTGTTGCATACAAAATAACCCAAGTGTGAAGCTCTCAGCGTCAGACCTCGTTTCTAATGTTTGATCTTATAATGAGCCTTATTCTGGATGTCACGGCAGTTTAGGAGACTGAGCATGTCCGTTCTGCTAGTGATGTTGTAAGTTCGGGTCATGACTTTTGCGTATGTCAGGCTCTACTAAAAGTTATCTTGACATTAATTCCAACGATAAAGTCACAATAAATTGAGTGTTAATAAATCATGTTTTTCTTCTTGTTTTAGCTGGATGCAGACCGAGATGAAGAGGAGGTCTTCTGTGACATCAGTATGACTTTGGACAACAAGCTGTTTCCCTCCAAAGAGCCTGCTGCAGGTGAGATTAACACTTCTAAATAAATGAGACAAAAACTGCTGAACTAGATCTCAGCTTCAGTAACATAATCTTGGGTAATATTTCAACCCAACAGGGATCCTAATTAAGTAAATTACATTCAATGGCAAAATTATACTAAATTGGTTTAATTACTCTTGTCTAATTAAGAGTGATATAATGGGACTTCACACAAATTTGGCTCACTGGGAGCAAAAGATAGCAGAAATTTTGTGTGCACAAATTGTTTTATTGCTGTATTAACATTTTAGGTGCGCTGTAGAATAACTCATTTATTTAAATTCCCCCTCCACTCAGAAATGTGTTTCTCTTCTTGTGGGTTCGGCTGCATGTTTGAGCTTCACTGTGCAGAATGATGAATGTGCAGACACTTGAAGGCTGTTTTCACATTCATCTGAAGTTTCTCTGAGCTCATTGAAAAGCTGAACTTAAGGCGTGCACCTACAAACATGATTTGTGACATCAAAACTAGTTTAGAGGCTAATCGTGATTCAGCATGCACCATACACAAGTGAGATGTGGAAACTTGAAGCCTCTAATGCATGCCAATTGTATGTAAATAGCTTCAGAAACAACTTGCTGGAGGACAAAGGGGAACCTGGGTTGTAAGGAAAGATCGATTTAGAGAAATCTAAACAACTATTGATGAATACAATGTAACAGATATGTTTAAAATAGACTCGATATTTATTAGAATGAGTAAAAAAAAGGCCATGATGCCAGATCTTTAAGTCAGAGATACTTCTGCCAAGAAATTGACCATTTATAGCCAGATAATTAGATTTGTTGGAAAGGTGTGAGGGAGCTCTAAAAGAATTGTAAGGATTCTGCTGGGAGAACTAATCCCCACTTCATAAACACATACATGACCCACAGACTGTATAAGAAGGATGTGGCGAGATGTGACATCATCCATTGGTTTTTATTGGAGCCAGTTAGAAGCCCAGAGTTGCTGCTTATGGTTGGCGCCATGTTTCCCGTTTGGAGCCAGGACCTTCCAAATGAGTAGGAAACACGCCCCGCTACCTCAGACCAAAGTCAACACTGAGCAGTGCACACTTTACTAACATTAGCTACCTTAGCTAAATTGTACTAACAAGGCAGGTATCACAATCAGGTAACATTATCTAAGGATCTATCTTATCTAAATCTAAAGAGAAAGGCACACACACACAATTTAAAGTAGGCTGTGAGTGGATCTGTTGTCTGCTGCTAATAGACTCAGATAGATGGGCCTGTCTAAATGGCTGAAAGCAACAACGACTAAGAGAAAGTCTCTCTCTTTGTCTCACTATAGAGGCGAGTTAAAATAACATATTAACAAAAGAGACATCTATCACTAAATAAATTATTAAATACAATCGTAAGTGTCTGGTGTTTTACATTCATATTTTTATACTACACATAATGTAAAATAATGGAAACTGTGAACTCTAACACATACCAATCGTAGATGAAAAAAAAAAAGTTAAATTTGACTGAATTATAAAAGCCAGAAGTAGTAATTAATGAAGAGCTGTTTGGGAGCCAAAAGAGCCTGCTCTTCTTGCTGAGCGGAGCCAAATGATCTTGCTCACTCAAAAGAGCCAGAATTCCCAATCACTACTTCCAGTCTAATTAACGGAGCAATAATTTCCAAAATGTCCCTGGACGGGTGCTGAGGGACTGTGCTGACGAGCTGGCTGGAGTCTTCATAAGGATTTTCAACCTGTCTCTGGAACAGTCCACTGTCCCACCCTGCCTAAAGTCCTCCACCATAGTCCCCCTGCCCAAAAAACCACACATTTCCAGCCTCAACGACTACCAGCCAGTAGCACTCACGCCAGTGGTGATGAAGTGTTTTGAAAAACTGGTCCGGAGTCACATCACAGCAACCCTGCCCCGAAGCCTTGACCCCCACCAGTTTGCCTACAGAGTGAACCGATCCACAGAGGACGCTGTGGCCACAGCACTCCATGCTGCACTGTCACACCTGGAGCAGCAGGGGAGCTATGTGCGGATGCTCTACGTGGACTGCAGTTCTGCGTTCAACACCATCCTCCCACACAAACTGGTGGTGAAACTGGGCGACCTGGGGCTTTCACATTCCACCTGCATGTGGATACATAGCTTCCTCTCGGGCCGCAGACAGAGGGTCAGAGTTGGCCATCATACATCCTCAGCCCTGAGCCTCAGTACTGGCTCCCCACAGGGCTGTGTACTGAGCCCCCTGCTCTACTCCCTCTACACACATCACTGTGCCCCGTCCACAATAGCAACACCATTGTGAAGTTCGCTGATGACACCACAGTGGTGGGGCTCATCTCTGGGGGGGGTGAGTCTGCCTACAGGGACAAGGTGGAGCGGCTGACAGCATGGTGCAGGGGCAACAACCTGCTCATTAACACTGCAAAGACCAAGGAGCTCATAATAGACTACAGGAGAAAGAAAACGGACACTCCACCACTAATCATCAGCGGGGACTGTGTGGAGAGGGTGGCAGACTTCCGCTTCTTGGGAGTCCACATTGGGGAGGGCCTGACCTGGAGCGCCAACACCTCTGAGCTGCTGAAAAAGGCCCAGCAGAGACTTTACTTCCTGAGAATACTAAGGAAGAACAACATCACACAGAAACTGCTGGTGTCCTTCTACCGAGCTTACATCGAAAGCAATCGTACATACTGCATCTGTGTGTGGTTCACCAGCTGCACAGTGGCACAGAGGAAAGCGCTCCAGAGGGTCATCAACACGGCCCAAAAGATCACTGGCTGCCCTCTCCCCACACTGGAAGAACTACACAGTTCCACATGTATTTCAATCAGGAGAGACAAGTAAATAGAAAGATATTTATTGTAAATATGTAATGAACAAAATCTTAGTAATGACAAAGTCCTTGGCGCTTGAACTCCATGAGGAATCATCTCTGAACGGCTGCATATATATGTAGATCCCCCATGAAGTCCAGACACTGGTGATGGTGATTGCTAATGAGACTGAAGAGAAGATGGCAGATGGGAATAGACTGCAGATCCTGTAGAGAATGGCGGAGATGGGGAGGTGGTGGGGCGCAGGAACAGCTGTATGACAGGACTGAAGCAAAGGGAGAGAGGCACATTTAAACGGACCGCTACAGGATGATAGGCTAAGGCTGAAGTGTGGCGATTTGCTATTGGTTGCTGAGATTGACAGGTGACTAGCAACAATTGAAATAACGCCCTAGACATAGAAATCTAGGTAATAGATGAGCATGCTTGAAGGAGGCAGAAGTTACCAGTTATGCCTGTATGTTTTAGAGTCTTCTGACTGAACTTTCGCTAAGCTTCATATGTTTTTATACATAGTATTTATTTAACTTTTATTTTCTTGTTTTGTTTTATTTAATTTAATTTATTTTATGAATGATTATGCACTGACTGGCGAGCACTTTTAAATTTCGTTGTACTGGTGACAATGACAATAAAGATCTATCTATCTATCTATCTATCTATTAGTTAAATCAAAACTTACAAAATCTTAGTACATGAGTTTGAGGCAGATGAGGTGAATGGAGCTGAAGCAAATGTGACCCTGGCATGAGTGTATATTGGACATGTTGTGCGCCTGCATGAATATGAATGGACATTACTCGTTAGCTGGTTGCTAGGCAGCTGGTGAATGAGCCAGTGATAGAGAGGCATGAATGAAACAGCTGATGCCAATCAGGTAACATCAGTGCAACTTCAGTGCTCTGCCTAAACTACACCACTATATATGCAGATCTACGTACAGGAGTACAGAGTGTTTGGTGCCTCTCGGGCTGCAAGATGTTCCTCTCACATAGAACACTTTACAGTACATTTTGAACTGTGTAAACATGTGTTTCCTGCACTCAAACTACTGATTTTTACTGTCTCTCGCAAGTTACATTTACAGTATATGGTTGAGATTTATTTTTTAGAAAAGGATTTTTTCTCCTCTGATATTTTTGAAGGGAAATTGAAGGTAATTTGTCACCAAGAAGTGAAATTGCCTGATATCACTAGTGTTAAAAAGAAATGTTCCTTCTTTAACCAAGTGCTCTGAGCTTTTCCGGCATTCGATCAAAGTTTTTTGAAAGCTATTTGCTATCATTGTGTGTGTACATATATAAGACGTAGAAGAGGGAATTCTTTACAGTAGCTGTGTGCCAAATGATGATGAAAAATATCAACAGTGAGAGTAAAGTAGACCCTGAGGAGATAAGGCCTTTTTAAACTGCTGCCAGTGCGTGTGTATGTGAGAAAAGCTCCAAAAAAGGCGAGAGCACAAGGGAAAACCAAAACCATCACCCACTAGCTCCCTAGTTACCACAGGAGTTGGCATAGCAACCAGTGTTGCAGGGTTAGCTACGCTTTGTGAGAAATACAGAATCAACAAGGTTAGGATCAGAGTTTGATCAGAGAGATGATATATAGAGACTGTCTGTGTTACATAAAAACCTGATAATTTACTGTGTTTAAAATGGGTTGAAGAGCCAGACAGATCAGATCCACATTCCTGAGTGCGGACCTGCTAAAAGCGTCTGATGTTGGTTTAAATTATATGATCAGTCAGTTCTCTGAATGTGTTTCTAACAGTCAGTGATTTCATTTGTGATAATTATCATAACTTTTTTATTAAAAGGAAGAGATGTTAACGTTGGCAAAGATAAAAGCTGGGGAAATATTCCTGGTTTTGATTGGAAAGCAGTGATTCATTTCGGTCAGTATAAAGTGAATGTGTAACTGTAACTGTACCCACACAGTACAGAAATCCAACAGCTTTAGTGCAAAAGCAGCTCACAGCAAATACTTTTCTGCTTTACTGTAACACACTGTGTAAAGACATGATGAATTAGAAATATTAATTATTTTCAGGGAGTTAATTAGAAGATTGTCTTTACTTTGTAGTTCTGTTATTTTGTGTGTAGTTCTTTCTGTTTCTCTGCATTGTGATTCAATATGTCTGCTTAATTGATCTGGTGCAGCTGTTCCCAAACATTGTTAAACCACTGTGAGGGTTTTTTCAAGGCATCTCTCTTTCAAATATTGTCTAGCACCTTTCGCACAGGTTAACTTCAAAGTGCTTTACAGATGTCTGGCAAGCCGATAAGACAGAACAAATGTAAACAGTAAAACTATTTGAGACTAATGCAAAAACAATGAAAATGTAAAGAAACTAATAAGTAAAATTAGATGAAGCACATAAAACAATGAAAATGTAGATTAGATGTTGCTGTGTAGATCTGGAGATAAGTAACTTGTTCGCACTTCATAGGTTTCAGTGACAAAAACACACAACATCAGGCTTTATTTTTCTCTCTTAGTTGCTTGAAAGGTTTCACATTATTTCCGGCTAAAGAGGTTTGTGTCAAAATGTCTCAACAGCTTGTTTGACAGTTTGTCCGTGCAGATGACATGCATGACACGCTCGGTGTGGGACAGTCAGCTTTCGCTCTCCAGGAAAGGTGGTTTTCGTTCGGCTTGCTCTGGTTTGGCACACTGTCTCAAGGGCCAAAATGCATCAGCATCTCTTGGAGCTCTACATTATTTGTGACAAACCTTTCCATCACTGCTCTGACAGTCATTATTTCTGACTGCTGTGCACCTGGAAAACTCATGTGCCAGGAAGCATGTTGCATAACTATGACAACAGGCAACCGTCAGTCTTACAGTAGTTGCTGTGTGACTGCATTTTCAACAGATTTTAATAGGGTGAGTTCAATGTTTATCGCTTAATTCTTCAGTTTGAAAACATAATATGAAAAAGTCACGCTGTTCTTGATGAGGTGAAATATTAAAACATTTGAATATATCTTTTCCTTCCACATCTGAATATAAGGACAGAGGTTGTTAAAGGCTTCGCAAAAAAAAAAAAAACTTCATAAATAAACCTGCCTCAAAAGACTTTTTTTTTTTTTTTTATGATTACGATTCATTATGTCGAGCCACACAGCTTGGGCACAGTTGCATCACAGCAGGAAGATGCATAGAAATTAGAGAAATACTTTATCAGCATTGGCTATTAGTGGCAACCAATAAAATGGCCTTTCTTTTAAAAGCAGTGCAATCTATTGCATAGTGCTTTGGTAAATTCATGATGAAGGAAACAGTTTGGAGCACATTTTCCACAACAGATTCACTCAGGAGGAAACTAAAGTTCGTGTCAGGAGGTGCAGAATCACCACGAGGGAACATATGGCACCTCAAAATAGTTCAGGAGGAGTAAACCTGTTTGGATACTGAGATCAGAGGAGTGCTGCCACCCAATCAAAATAATCCGCTCAATGATATAACAGATAATATTCACACTTTCCAGTCTGTATGTCATTGTTCAAGCAGACAGCTGCATCCAGGGTGACAATTATTCTGATTTCATATTAAAGTCAAATTGACCTACAGAACATGCACAAAGACATTTTTGTTTATAATCACACATCATGCGATAAAGGCCAAAGCCATACTGCGGAAAGCCTGAGGCTCACATTTCCAGTGATCCTTGACATCAAAATTGTCATGTACCACTTGACAGCTACCAGACACATTTCAAAAGCACCTCTCCTCTCTCCACACTCGAGAGCAGCCTACTACATGACAAGTCACCAACATACCAAACAGTGGATGAAAAAAAGAGAGGGGCCACTTGAGTAGCATATATCCTGCAAAAATCTTAAAAATAACCCTTGAATAAATGAGAAACATTCAAGCCCTCATGAAACAATAGAGAAACCTCAGTTAATTGTTCTTGAAATAATATATTAGTCTTGTGGAAAGCAAAAACCTTACAGGAAATAGATGTTTTCCTTATTTAGAGCATAATTGACTGACAGACGTTCCAACCGAGAGGCCACTTACACACGGCTTTTGTATAGCTGCACTTTTAGATGCATTTAAAAACAGCACTTCTACTGTACATATGTTGTTCCACATATATTTTCCATAATGGAGCCTCACGATAGGTGTTCCTAGGGATACAAAGGAATGTAGCACCTATTGAATGGACCACTTTGGTGCTGCATAACTCTAAACCGCACTTAAGAAATGTTTGAAATCTGGGTCATATTTATACAACCTCTAGCTTAAATCTTTTCATTGATCACATCTTCAAAATGAAACCTATAAGGAATAGCTGAGGGAAACACAAAGACCAAGTGAAATTTAAAAATAGGCAGCTTTGACGGCAAATCTTTAAGGGAAATTGCCTTTTAGTCCATTTGCTGTTTCTAGTGCCACATTTCCCCCAGGAAGAGAGGAAAAACCACTGCCGTTCTCCTCCAGCCTCCACCCTCCAGCTGTGATTATCGCAGCAGCACATGTGGACTGAAGTGCTGCTGATGGCCACCTGACATCACTGGCCTCAATAGCATTATAAAAATCTCCACATTGTCATCTCCTTTTCAAAGAACAAGATTCAATCTGACATGTTGCCGACGCTAAAGTTTATTTGTTTGTGTGTTTGGGTTTGTGTCGGGTTTCTACACAAATCTGGTGCATTCTGGAGGTGTTTAACATAATGCATCTAGGAAATTCACAGCTGGCATCTCTCAGGAATCTGTCTGGCTGTATGAGGCTGCAGAATCTGCAGAAACTTACCCACTCAAGATGCTCTAGCATGCAGAAAAAATCATCTTCAAAACTCCCCTTCCTACCATAGACCCGTTCTTGTCTTTTTTAGGGTGGGACAGGCAATTTTTATTGGGAGATAGCAGGTCAACAGTATATGCTACATAGAAGATCATCGGAAATCTGGGAAGTTGAAGATAGTTAATAATGAGATGCGGTTTAGCAATGTGTGTCATGTTTTTCTCATCATTAATCTGTAATAAGCACTGTGTTTTGGTAAGGTGCCTATTTCAATTTTGATAGTGTAGAGTGCTATATTTGTTGCAGCAATTTTTGGGTTGATACCATTTGTATCAACCCAACCCACAGATTTGGGGCCAAATGTAACTATATTTTACCACTCCAGAATTGATTGCTTCAAAATATCACATTAAGACATCAAGATCTTGATGAACACCAAAGAAATTTTTATTTTGTGATTTGGTATAAAAAACTTTTGACGTTTGAAAATTTTTGTAAGAATTGCATTGTTTGGCAATCGGATGGGGAGCACTTCTGTTCAGGAAATTACTCTGAAACCTTCTTATTGTCAACATACCCAGGAAATCCATACATCCTTATTTGTGGTTGTAATGTTTTGTGAGATTGTGATTATCCTACAGGCCACAAAAGGTTGTTTTTTTTATGGCTACTGAGGGGACTCCATATGCAAACCCCATATGCAAAAAATGTTTTAATTTGAGGTGAGAAGTCATGGGACACTACAAAATGGCCATGCCTTGCCTAAATTTGGAGCACTATTTAGCTGCCTGCACCATCCTCTGAAAGACAGTAACCTCAGCTGAGGACGCCAGCATCCTTGGTGGGTTTAAGAGGTTAATAATATTACAGCTGGGACAATGAGCCAAGGACTACATTTTGCATTTCATATGTTGGATCTCAAAGGAGACCACAGTCAGTTTTGTTTCTAATTACTTTTTCGATCCTTATCTGGAAGGTCCTGGATCCAAACAGGACCACAAGCAGCACCTCTGGGCTCCAAACCTGCTACAATGCAAACCCACACCTCATTATGTCCATCTTTAAATACAGTCTGTGGGTGTGACTTTTACAAAAATTTGTATCGCAATTAAACATTTGCCATACTGAAACTATGTCAATTTATTAATGTCGGATTTATTTATATAGAAAAATACTATTACTACTATGTCCAGCTTCTCAAATAAATGTAAGAATGTGCCAGGAGGTGATTAATTTAGCTTATCATAATGGCTGTAGGGTGGATGGGGGGGGCAGCTAGCATGACTCTGTCCAAAGTTCAAATATGTGTGTACTAGCAGCTCTAAATATCACAAATAAACACTATATCGTGTTTGTTTAACTTTTACCCAAGAGAAAGGAAAAAAGAACAATGTTTTGGTAAATAGCAGATGGGCGCAGCAGCTTCCTTGAGTCGTGTCCTCATTAAGACACTGCCAGGAAATTAGTGACTCTTGGCAGGCTAATTGCATCCTCAAGCTCCTAACTCCATTTTTAATACCAACATGAATCGTATTGAACTTCTCATCTAACTGTCAGCAGGAAACCGATGTTGAACTATTCTTTTAAGCCAATACCTGCATCAAGTTTTGTGATTGTTGTTGATTTTTTTCCTACAGGCCCCAGTGAGCTGGATCTTAGTCTACTGGGAGAAACCAGCAGCTTGGCAGATGTTGCCTGCAAGTACGATGAGGTAAGATCATGATTCATTAGTATCCGTTAAATGTGGAAGGTTGAGCATGGCGGCTCATTCCTGAATTTGAGAACACATACTGTATATTATGATGAATATCCTAAACCTTGTTTTTGTTTGCCGTTGTATCTTTCTTAATTAGGCAGTGCAATTAACATACTGCACATGATGCAGACTTCCTCCAATTTCTGTTGTTCATCAGGAAAGTCATCGTCTCTGGAAATGTGAATTATTTTGGGCTCAACTTAAACACACTCACCAAGCACATTGTACTACAAGTGCTGAAACAGGTCAACGATGTCTTCCAAAATCTAAAACAAATTGAAAGATACCGTTTGATGCAGAGATTTCTCAAACTGGAACCTTTTACCATCATCAAACACATTTCTAATACAACTGTAAAATCAAATAGTAAATCAAATATACACTCACCAAAAACTATATTAGTTAATTGCCAAAGAGGTATATTGCAGTATGCAGTATATTGAAAGTTATTCCTAATATTTTGCCCCCCTCATGTATGTTAATGAGGTGAACACAAATATTAGGAACACTTTTCAATATGATGCACTCTGGTACACCACCATGTAAAGTAGAATTATCACCTGTCTAACAATATCGGCAAAAACTGAACATGTATAAGCTTAATGAATGCATTAGATCCAAGTGCTCAATGAGTGTATATTGGCTAATATGGCGTTAGGATCTATCTCTTTATGGTGATGTATCCGCTTCAGAGTTATTCATTCAGTTTTGTTTTATATGATATATGCTAATGTATAGATCTTGTCATAGTTCAGTATCATATTTATGTGTACAAATGGATCACAGGAAGACTAGCAAGTGAATCAGCAGATTCTCTTAACAATACACAATAATATTAAATGCCAGAAACATGAGTACTAACAAAGAAATTCAAATTATTCTGACCTACTTGCTTAGAAATACAAAAGACCTGAGTGTACACCAGGAGGAGGAAATATAATTAGTTTTATTCCAGAAACAGGAGTTTCTGACTATAATTGTATTATACTAGAAGTCAGCATAATATACCAGGCTTATAAGTTTACAACAGAAACTATATACATCAAAAGCCTTCAGCAGCCTCGAGATGACAGCGGTGCCCCAAGCAGTAATGCATTTAGGAGAATGAGCTAAATGTCAAAAAGCTAAACTGTGAATCTTTCACCTCAATCATCTCTATTACATCCTTGTTCAAATACTGTGATCTGTAATAAGTTAATATTAATCGTATTGTCCTTTTGCAGCAAAGCAGATATGTTGTTATCCCATAACAGATATCTAATTTTTCCCCAATTCCAAACCTCCACTCTCTTTTTCCTTGCTCTACCTTTTTAGTTGCAAAACATAAATGACAATCTGCAAATTACCTTTCTCAAAAATGGCACACAGTGAACTTGTTCCAAAGGCCGGATGATTCAGCGGTGTGCAGAGAGTTGGAGAAGCTTGTTGCATAATGTTTGGCAAAGGTGCAGACGAGCATCTTTCCTCCACACAGTTCTGCCTCTGCTGTGAAGTACAACCCTGACCTCTGTCTCATCCTCCATCCTACAAAGTGTCTAGAAACAAATTACTCAGCTCTCTTTGCCTCTTTCGCATCAGCTTCTCTCTGCTTCTTCAACTTCATTTTTCTCACTCTAGGCTCCTTTGGTTGTGTTGTGTTGATGGAGTTTGTTGTTGTTTGTTGTGTGCTTTTCAGAGCATATACACTCTTTCTGCACACACTTCACATTAATAGTGAGTGCATAATTCACACTTGAGAGCTGCTTGTGGTAACTCTGTTTATTGTTGGCTGCCACAGTAGAGAAGTGTTGGTTTACTCTGGGGTATAGAGCAAAAAGGATGTTTTCCATTTAGTAATACTGTATTAAACTTGTTTTTCTATTTTTTTGTAAGTGTATATGTCACCTCACTTTACTGAACTGATTAGGATCATAAAATGGTAATGTGCTGCTGTAAATGAGAATATTTTTAGTATAGTGTTTTGAGTCTTTATAAAATTGTGTTGTTACATGTTAGTCTAATTACCTCAATGTGCATTTAATGAGGTCAGATACGGATCAGTTCAGCGTCAGGTGATGTTATTATTATGTTTAGGTGGTGATATGGTCAGAATAAGGGAACAAAATCAGGCTAACCACATATTCCTCTACCAAAATGATCACTATAAAAGATAATCCAACTGTCTTAGGGACTCCAGGAGTATCATGTGGCAAAGGCGAGACAATACCTAAACCAAACATAATAAAATTATTATACATTATACATTCAAATGTGTGCAGGCACTACAAAACTGTCTCAGAGAAGGCTCGTGCTGACAGACAGCACAAAAACTGCCCTAGGATGCAGAAGAATTGTCTCACTTTCAATGACTTTCACATACATAATGTAAAGTATCCATCAGTTTAGATATTAATCTCCCCAAAATTCAATTCCACACAGCCATGCAGCCCAAACTTTGCTTACTCTGAAACTGTCAGCTGGAAACCTCGACAGTAAGTCTGTTTCCATCCACCTGTTTTATTTGCATTTTCAAATTTTGCATGCAAGCATATAAAGTGCAAAGCAGAAAAAGGTGTAATATCACAAAAAACATCTTTACATTTGGCTGATGTGTAAAAGTTGGCTGTATCACTAAAAGAAAGTGAACGATGAGGAGACATTTTAATGTGCCCTTTTTTTCTGCACTTGACCAAATAATCATCACCAAAAACAGTATATCTTGATGAGCCAAGCACATCCAAATACTCACAGAACAACAGTAGTAAATAGAAACATGCATTTGTATCTCTTTTGCTGATTTTATGGACATTTTGTTAAAATGTGCAGTGCATTTGGTTGTAAACTTGGCAGATATGCCAATTTCTGTCATAATTAGTTCAATTTGCTACAGCTGGTGGCGTTCACTCCAAATGCAGGAAATATTGAGCGAGAGAGAGAGCAGCTGATCAATACTAAAGCAACCCAGGAGGATGATTCAAAACCAAACAAAGACATTGCCTGGATGTACCCAATTACAGTCATACAAAATTAAATTTAATACCAGTAGAGTACTCTACTTAACCTATCAAAGACTGCAGCCCTCTCTTTCAGACTCAGCCTATTGTGATAGAGTATGTGCTGTCGGTGTGTAACTGTGCACAGAGCTCAGCACAGTGCACCAGCTCTGCCCACAGAAAGAGTGACTCTCACAGAATTACTCTCACAGCCAGGTGCCTCGTTACTGGTCTGCCATCAGCCTGCTGGGGGTCTCCTGGGCTTCATGGCCCACTGTGATTTCCTAAAAAAAACACTCTTAGTCATATCTGATAAATGTTAACTTTAAACTTCCCCTCCAGAGTATTAAAATACTCTACTTTGAATTATCTGATATGACTTTTCATTAAAAAAAAAAGGTGAAATTATCTTGTTAAAATCCTTTCATTAAACATTTGAGAATCTGTGAATATGTAAAGATTTTTCATTTTGGAAGTTTTGCTCGACACAAGATGTCTCCTACATCACCCTTAAGTCCATTTTCAGTGTTTGTTCACTGGAGGCTTCAGGTTTCCACATCACTTGTGTAAGTTGAATATACTGTGAGCAGCAGATGAATATTGAATATACTGTGAGCAGCAGATGAACATGAAAATAGCCTTCAAGTGTCAAACTCTGAACATACATCATTCTGCAAAGTGAGGCTCAAACATCAAACTGTAGGAAGAAAAACAAAAACAGATTGAGTGGATTCTTGAGAGGCTGATCAATAATTATTGATTAATGTCACCTACTTATCATTATTCAGACACATTTAGACTCAGAATAAAGCCTGACCTATCAATACAGTATGCTGCTAATCCTTGTAGAGGAGATCACAGAATGGATTGTGGACAAGCAGGGTGCAAACTAAAAGCAGCAGCCAGCTCATTGAAGAGCCGGCGTCCCTGTGCTGTCCTTCCTGCGGCGAGCAGTGACACTCTTTTCTGTGATGTGGAACGAAGACGCTGTGCAGCCTTGTCATCCTATATTTGTGGCCTTGGATATGAGACGGAGATGGATTTTCTTGGCATGCTGCTGCACAAAAGGTGGCAGAGTAGGGAGACAGAAGGGCAGAGTAGCTATTTTGAGTCTCGGGTGTCAAATCTCATACACATTTTCCTCTAATTATTTCTTGCCTCCCACCGCTCCTAATTTACTCTTGATGAAAGAGCATCGGCTGTGGATGTGCATGGCATTTCTGGTCATATTTGTAGTTTGATAGCATATTTCTTATTACCATTGATAACTGGCCAAATGCAAATAATGTAAGTACTATTCTCTACATAATCTACTAGATGACATTTACCAGAAAATATCTAAAGGTGAACATGGCGCCAATATTTCAGAACAATTAGTCTTAACAATGGTCAAGGGAGAAATCCCCACAGAGAAAATGTATTCAGTGACATTAAATGAATATTATGGAGCCCCTAAGGGGACAAAGGCAAACAATATACACATACTGAGGCCACGTATAACTACATTGAGTGCTCAAAATGCTATTGCATGTGCAAAGATACAATTTGTTCTCATGTTTTGGGTCATTTGTGCACATGAGTAGTGTATATGCAAAGAACAAATAGTTCAGTGCACCTGCCTCAACTATCAGGTATCAGAGTGTGGCTGCCCACTACTCCTAAACAGTTAGGATGGGTATGAATATAATAGGATGGGTAAGGATAGGATGCAGAGTATAAATTCCTACAATAAACAATGTTCTTAAAAAAATGAAGAGATTTGGCTTATAACAGCATTATTAATGAATTTCTGTCAAGTGTCAATTAGCACTAAACAGTCCACGACTGTCTGACTGTACCGACTCCTCATCAGGTCGGTAAATGTTAACATTGATTTGTTAAAGGGGACATATTATGCACATTTCCAGGACTATATTTAGATTTTTCTACTGGAATATCTTTACATGATTTACAGTTCAAAAAACTCCTTATTTATCTTTTCTCTGTCTCTTTAAGGCCCTCTCCATGAGCCCACTGATTGGTTAGCTAGCGGCTCAGGAGACTACCTAAACAAACAGTATCAGGATTTCACTTATGTTTCTCATTCCTTACTCAAATGGAAACTTCTCAAATACATCTGTATATGTTCGAGCCCAAATCTGAAAAAAAAAACATGACAACATGAATCCAAAATCCATGGAACGATGTTGGCATACAGGAGATATGGAAAAACTGTGCATTCAGAACCAACTGAGGCCCTGACTTTTGTGTTTGAGGGAGCAGTAATGAGGGACATTATAACAGTATAAAAGCTGTAGATTGGTCCATCATGGAAAAACAACAGCTGTATCAGATTGGATTCAAAACAGTCACAATGGATTCCTGAGCTGAACCCTCACCAAGAGTCAGAGCAAAGAAAGGCAAGAAGTTCTTAGTAAAACTTTTTAAACCACTTCTGCATTATAATACACTTTTATTCTACTGATAAAAAAACAACAGTTTCTCCACAACAGAGCTTAATTTCCTGCATGTCATGCAATCACCCCCTCATAGCTCATGACTTGAGTACAGAGTACAATATCATCTGGAAAAAGTACAGAACAAAGTCTCTCAAAGTCAAACTAGATGTTTACCGGACATATAATATAATATCTTAATGGAACAGCTATTCTCTGTCAAAAGGCATTGTGGGGAATGTAGGAGATAAGTGCTGTTCAAAGGTTAATGATTTGTTAGAGGTAAAATGTTTAGAAGTGTATTTACGCTCCAGTGAGCTGAAATAATTTGCTGATTATTTCCTTGATTCATCATTTTGTTGGTAAAATGTCAGAAAATAGTTATAAATTCTAAAAGTCAAAGATGATATCTTTAAATGTCTTGTTTAGTCTGATCCACAGTCCATATCCAAAGATATTGAGTTTCAGATCATGTTTGAAACTGACACCTTTAATTTCTCTCACTTGAGAAACTGCTACCTCAGAATATTTGATTATTTTGCTTAAAACAAATACTAAAATGATTTTTCTCTGATCAAAATCATTGCTGATTAATTTTCTAAAGGGCACACTTTGCTGCAGTGAGTGAAAACCACATAGAAGCAAAGTCCATATCAAACTTTCATCATCACCACATCAGAAATAGACAGGACATTGTGCTGCTGCTCCCTGTGTAGTGATGATGATATCTGGCATTATTCAGCCAACCAGATGGTCTCCAGGCTCATTTTGACAGACATGACAGTTCAATATCAGGATCCTGAGGTTTGAAAGTAATGAGTTCAGGGCGACAGCCACCACACATTTGATTCGATCACAAAGGTGACTCATCAAAAGAGTCTGATGTTGAGGATCATAAGAAATGGACCTTGTGCTGCTGCTCAAAACCTCATCATCCTGCTCCATCAGATATCTGTAGAGGTGAAGCTCCAGACATGGTCCAGACATTCATAGTCATCAGAGGATTAGTCCTAATGGCTTTTTGCAATCCCCTGACTTTTAGTTTCACTAAATCTAGCAAAATTGGATTGCAGCGTGTGCACAAAACTTAAACCCAATAAAAGAAACATACACACTTAGAAGAAAAAAGCAATCCAAAACATCCGCACATAGGAAACATCCTTTATAAGATATATAAAACTACTGCACAGCACCGCCCAGCAGTGCTCATGGAGATATAATGAGAGAGAAAACACGATGCAGCCCAGAAATATAAACAATACAATGCTTTTCACTGTACTAGTATGAGTAATAGGAGTTGTTATGTACAAGGCAAACACACCCGCCCCCCTTGTGCTGTGTGTGTGTATAGATCGCTGTGGATGATGGTATAAAGGAATTTCTCCCTTTTACTGCGAGGGGCCCACAGACGTCGACCTGATAGAGAGGCTGAATCTCACTAAACAGGGGGAGTTGTGGGTGTTTTTTTTAAGATTACTTTAAGATTGACCGTCTTCTAGAAAGTGTGTTTATATATTACAAAAATGTAATATAGCAAATTAATTTGGAAGGAAACTGCACTTTTTCTGTCAACATAGTAAGAAAATGTTAATAAATGTATCTGGCAAGTTGCAAAAATGTTGATATTGAACTTATAAATGAAATGCCAAAATATCTGATCTTGCAGTACAATATCCACCAGTAGAAACGACAGCATCATTAAACTTTTTTTGGTTATGTTTAGGTACTGGCAGCACTTATTTACAGTCAGGGAAAGTCAGGGATGGTCTTACACAGAGAGGTTAGCAGTGGCTTGAAGCACATTTTCATTGACATTTTCAGTGACGTTTAACTGAAACCACCAAGTGCTTTTTTTAAAAACCTAACCACACACAGGACTCAGGATGTGAATCTCTGCTGTCACTGAAATCTCTACTGTGAGCCAGTAGAGATTTGTCAAGTAATGCAGATTTCACCATTTTGTTTTTACTGTGGAGGTAAAGCAGCAAACTCTTTGACGTCTTTGTACTTTTGTGGACAATGTTGCATTTTAATGAGCAGCACCGCTTTATGGCAATATTGGATTTACTTGCAATGATGAATCAATGGATCAGTGTGATTATCCTTGAACTAGCATAGTAATAGTAAGTAGTACATTGTACACATAGATTTTCCATGTTTTCCGCCCCCAATGGCATAACAACCTCTTATTTTAGTACCACAGTCAGGCCACAAAATGAGGAAGACTACCTTGAGAATCCCAGAACACCCCTGTGCTCACTAGAGAATAAACCCATTTGAAATCAATGTTGCCTTTCCCCTGATGCCACCCACCCCACTAGTGGTAAAGATACAAAAAAAACAAAAAACAGCAAAGTTGTCTCTCTAACATCCATCTATTAGATTTTCTGGTCAGTGCAGTGCAGCCTCACTGAGCTGCTAACAGGAATAGAGAGACTTTAGGTGTTATGTTGTTATGTTAGGTGTATGCTTTTGTAGCACTGCATGTTTTATGATTGAGTGTGTTGCTGTGTGTATTACATACAGTCACTCATCACCAATATACAATATCAGCTGCTGGAATAAGATAAGATCAACTTTAATGTCCTGAGGGAAATTTGTCTTGTGCAAAAGTGCTACGCAGAGCTGCAGTCAAGCAATACAATAAATAAACATAGTCAGGAATAGAAGAATAATCTTTACAGATTTGTGTGTGTGTGTGTGTGTGTGTGTGTGTGTGTGTGTTTGTGTGTTTGTGTGTGTGTGTGTGTGTGTGTGTGTGTGTGTGTGTGTGTGTGTGTGTGTGTGTGTGTGTGTGTGTGTGTGTGTGTGTGTGTGTTTGTGTCTCTGTGTGTTTATACATGTCTTGTCTCCGTCACGTGTAAGCAATACATGCTGTGAATGTGTTTCTCTCCCTTTCTCTCTCTGAGTCATCAGACCAGTTGGTGTACCCACATGCCAAGCTGGCTCGTCGTTGCCACCCAGCACTCCCCCACACTGACGGCATTTATTTAACACTAACAGAGCTCTGCTTCACTTCAATCCTCCGTCTCTACTGTTCTGCTACTGTACATGGCTGCAGCTTTGCTTTAATCCCTCTGTTGACAGCTACATGTCTGTATCATAAACCATTAAAAGTCAGCAGCAGAGTAATGTGAGGTCAAGAGCCAGCAATAGATGGAAATGTCAACTGAGGTATTTTTCTGCAGTGATCTGTGCAGCCTGTGACCTAAATTGGCTTTGATGCCGAGCTGTTTTCTGATATGTTTTGGCAGTCGGCTGCATTTCAAACTGCACATTTAAAATACAGCAACTCGGTGTCAATGCTTGGGCACGAGCACAAAGGATTTCTTTAGACCTTTTTTGACATCTCGTCTTTTTCTTCTTGTTCTGTTTCAATAAGGACTGTTCGTCATGTAGCACATTGACTTGACTCCCACTAGTAACCCAGTGTTTGTTGTCGATCCATAGAGGAACACAGACGAGTGAAATGTTCCTCCAGGGCCACAGTGTAACATATATGACAGAGAGCAGAGGCTATCACTAAATGGCTGTACTAAACTGTCAACTGTACTACTGAATCTGCAGACAATTACACAGCTGACAAGCTCTACAACACATCACCGACAACTGTGCACAATAAATACAGAATATGAAATGTATAAATAACAGTAAATAAAAACTTGTTCACATTAGAGGTAGAGTCAGTCAGGAGAAAGATTGTTTATATTTGAACTAAACACCCATACAAATACTCCCTTTATGCTGCTTCAGAAGCTCCACCCCCAAATTCATGGACGCACATTGACAAGGCAACAGCCAAAAAGAAATATGGTGGAGCACAGACTGATCCTCTCACACTTTGTCACAAGCAGAAAAACAAATTTCATCTCCTGAGCACAACAGTCCATCCACACTCGCCGCCTCTCTGCAGTCTCCTTATTTCTCATTCAGCCCCGGTTCAGCGTCTCTGTCCACAGAAGCAGCCGTCTGTCAGCTGCAGGTCCTGAAGAGCCGAGAGGACATCTGCCTCCAACAGGCTGACTGACATCAGAAATTTACTGAACCAATAGTTTGCGTGCCAGCTCCACAGGAAGAAAAAGAGAGTATTTGTATTTATAGATTAATTGAGACAGTTAAAATACATTAAAAACACATATACAGCAGCATATTTGCGTGATTTAAGCAGCTGCCTGCTCAGATTTGCTTCACTAAATGCGACACAAACAGACTCAGAGCATAAAAAACATACATAAGGACTGATACATTTAATAAAATGAAAGTGTATCTGAACAGTGAGAAAATGAATTGGCCTCAGCCTCTCCCACCCATTCAACAGGTGCTGTATATGTGAGACTGTTGTGTATTGTATTGTATTGTATTGTTGTGTAGACAGCAGCTCGGTCCGAACCACTTTGTTTCCCATTCACAGAGCCAAAGCTGTGTATGAACGCTGGGTTTCAGCACACACAGAACAAACAGCTAGCGGACCGTGAAGAGATATTCACTGAATTTGACAAAAAGTGTATTGAGTAATCGTTCTCCAGAATCACTAACTCCACCTTTAAAGCGCTTACCATTTTATGCAAAATAAAATATATAAGTGTAGTTGTAGTTTGGCACTGGATAGCTCTGATTTAAGTAGTTTGTGCATCTGTTGTTGAGTGAGGATATGGGGGTTGTTAGTTTGTGTGTGCAGGGGTGTAGTGCAGCGTTTCTGCACAGTGCAATCAGGATCCTGACAGTCTGGGGGAAGAAGCTGTTGTAAAGAAGAACAACATTTTTTCTTTTGTTTTGCACTTATTGAACATCTTTTTGTCTTAACATGTTTACCATTATTATATCTCGTGTTCAAATGCTAAGTATTTGATTGCATCCTTCTGATTGGTATGTTACTGATATCAGGACTTTAGTATTGTAAACATTGTTAATAATTTTATGTGTACCTGTTGACGTACACATCTACTCACACATTGTATACAAACCCTCTAGGTCTGACTATATCTGATGAAGTAGTGTCAAAACATCATAGTTGCACTCACTAAATCTATTATCTCTTCAGTGTGCAGACGCCCTTTCCTTGATATTGTTTTTGCCAGAACACCTAATATAATTTGTAAATAAACTACTACTTTTTGGCTCCATAAAGTACAAAACAACACAGTTTTCATTACAGTGTGAGAATGAGAATGGCAATGTACATTTCTATCCACTCTAAGCAGTCATCTCACGCTGCATTTATATGCACATTAGATGTTTTTCTCCCAAATGTGAAGTCGGATGCTCAATTTTTACACTTTCTATTGCATTTTGGTGGGAAATTAAATGAAACATAGAGGTAATGAAGCACATAATGTATTGTTCGGATGATAGGTGCATGACTGAGTTCTGGCCAGTAGAGACGATAAATGTTAGTTTTATGTCCAATTTTATGTAAAAGGTTCATATTACCCAATAATTTAACAGCAGCATGGTGTCAGGAAAGGTGCTCAATGCAGCTACATCACAATTTATGTAGCACAAAATTCATCAGTTGTCAGTCCTCAGGGTTTGAGGGATTATCAAGTTGTACATTTAGGTGGAAAACTCAATAAATTCCCTTCATACACACACTGCTGGCTGCTCGCATGACTCATTTTCTGTGTCCCTTTTAAATGATTTATTCACATTTTAATTTTAAATCCTCTCTATGTTAGTAATTATTTGAAGAAGCGAGACATTACTTAACTTCAGAGTGTGTTAAGGAGCCAAATTTTATGAATTATTCCCTCAAATTGTCTCAAAACAAATTGCAAATCTTTCATTCAAATTATGAATTCATGCACTCAACACAATTATTTGGTTTCTCCATTTGGTCGTTTGTATCCTCAAGTCACACATTCTCTCAAATTAATATTGTTAAGTTCTCACTTTCGTTCTATTTGTCTATGTTCCCTCGACACTCTTTTCTCTTTTGATCTTGGATTGAAATACTCAGATATGCTGTACTTTAGGAATTTGACAGAAGTTTAACAACCCTTAAAAATATGCATATTTTATTATACATCAGATTGTTTTCCATAATATCTTTGATGATAGTATTTGTCAGCTTAAAATATCTGTTCAAGGTTTTGAAGCACATCATGGCTACAAAAGAATGAAGGGAGCAAAGAAGTTATTAGGTTAATTAATCCACAAATAAGTTAAAGCTGCATTATAATTTGTATTATAGTATTCACTTATAGTAATGAACCCACAGAGAGTTATTATTTCTGTCTATCCTTGTTTCCTGTTTGCCTCTTCACTGCCCTGCTAGCTAAAAAAAAAAAAAGAATGTGTAACTCAAGCAACAAGAAAGGTGGTAGTCAGGCAGACACAGACTCGTGTTTGAATAAGTAAAAACTGATTTATTCAGTCTGGAGAAACAACGAAAAGAATGTGTGTCCAAAAATGAAAAGAATACAAACAATCAAGAATGAACTGGCTTAACTGAAGATACACAAACTAAGGCATGAACACATGTACACAACTACACCATCATCCTCTGAGTCCCACTAAACCTACATCTCTCCCCTTAAATAGGCCCTCCACTCAATTGGGCTGAACCATTTCTATTGCAGGGATGTCCTCTCCCTTGTACCACTTGGCACTTAACCACACATCATTCCCAACATTATCCTTATAAACCAAAACAAGAATCATAAAGATACCGAACCAAACATTTAACTGAGTAAAATAAATTCATCCATACTTAGTCCAACCCACTAATAACCAGTGTATAAATACAGGAATTAGTTGGGCGGATCTTCCTTTTGTTTGTTGAGCACATGGTGGATAAGTAACAAAGAAAGACAATGCATGACTTATTAAACTCAGAACTAAACCCAATAAACAATAATTAAACTTGACTGTTTTTTACTTTAACCTAAAGTTTGCTGAATGAGAACTGTAACCAAACAGAAACAGAAACAAACCCGGGATAGTGTGCATCAGCATATGATTACTGGTAAACTAATGGTTTAACAAACAATTAACAAGTATAGTCAAAATAAAAAGATAGCTGGTGTTGATGGTAAAAAAAATATGACAATTGATGGGTTTCACCCACTTTGTCACAAATTGTTTGTTGTAGTGCTAGTTTAATTTAAAATAGCAATAACTGATACATAAGGCGGAGAGTAACTGCAGGATTGGGAGAGTCAATAAGAGCAACTCCTTACATTTCACACATAGTAATTGGATCTATTGTCAATATAAGAATATTTATTATAAGAGCTTTAAATTAGGTAAATTAAAATACTTAAAGACTGATTGAGCCTCCTTAATTGAGTAATTTTAAAAATAATTATAGTTAATACTGACTAAATGAATGCGTGGCTGAGCAAGACTAAACGGATCAAAAAAAAATCCACACGAACATATCAGGAAATTTACTGTAATCATTCATTTCTTGATCCATGCAAGCTTCTAAATGTTTGTGTGCCTTGTAACAATTCTTTTTTAACGCTAACAGTCGAGTCATTAGCAGGTCATTTGTGCCAGAATGATGCAAATGGCCAAAGCTAAGGAGGATAACCATGGAAACCTGCTGAAATGAGACTCGAAAAATGCATCATCAGATAGTTGATGGGCACTTAAATTGAATGAATCAGATTTCCTTTTAAAACCAAAGAAAATGTCTTTTCAGCCATATTTTTCCACCCTGGTTGGACTCTGACATGTGTTTGTAACTCTGACTCATTGAATGAGGCTGCTGACAGTTTCAGTCCCCCTCCAGGCTCGGACCACATGTTTGCCGCAGGGACACTGAGGGTTTACACAGCAGTCAGAAAAGAAAACATATTTGAGAAAGAGAGAATAGTCTTGGTCTCAAAGTATTTTCTGTGTTTTTCTGGCAAACTTTAATGCCACTGCGTACAATAAAATTCTAGAGAAGACCTTCTCCTGTTTTAACCTGACAGTGCTGCTGTAAACAAACCCAGGTCCATAGAGAAATTATTTCCCAATGTTTGTTGTTGAAGGACTTGACTGGCCTGCACAGAGCACTAACCTCAACTCCATCTAACACGTTTTGGGATGAACTGAAACAGCAATTGTGAGCCTAAGCTTATTTAATTCTTGTGTGGCTAAATAGACGAAAAAACTCCTAGAGTCAGCCTGATGTGTCCTTAGAAGAGTCCCAGAGGTCCGTTAAACCGGCAGATTAATCAACAGTCAGGTGTCTACATACTTTTAGTTGCAAAAAAAAAGGAAATAAGTGTGTTAATCTGTCTCTCTCTAGGTTGAAGAGGAGGAAGAACTCTGTTATGCTGAAGGAGCCGCAGAAAGTGAGTTGATGGGGTGGCTGATGGTGTGTAGGTGTAAACTGAATGACTTTTATTGACTACAGCTGGCTACACAATATCTGCTGATTTCAGGGGAAGCAACCAGCGTTTCTATCCTCCTCTGCCTTCACTCACAAACTCCATTCAACATTTCATCTCACACACACACACACACACACACAAACACACACACACACACACACACACACACACAGACACATAGTTGCATCTCAGTAAATGCCATGCATGTCATGTAACTGTTATTCACCAGATGCCTGAATGAACCCCTCCCTGCAGTCCTGTGTGTTTGTGTGTGTGTGTGCCTGTGTGTGTTTACATCAGCACTGCTCCGCGCATCAACAGTATTGATTGTGTAATGGAGGGGGGCGAGGCCTCATCTGTTGATTCACTGTCGCCAGTGAGACCCGATGTTTATCTTGTCAGCTATCTGTCGCTGCACTAACGCCGCCGTGCAGCAGGCAGACAGAGAGGAGGACGCCTGTCTCATCAAAAGGAGAACAAACACTGGCCTGCGAATTTGCATCAGCCACATTTACAAGATGGAATACATTCTCTATCCTGCAAAAGTCCCCTACGAAACGTGGGTGTGGTCAGAGGCCACCAAACGCTACACTTAATACACTATCAATGTGTCAGTGTATTAAAATGCGATAGAATCTCTTTAAATACTGTATGTTCATGCAAAAAGTATGAACTGTTCACATATTTCATGTTCCATTACATACAGCTTACTTAAATATTCCCCTCCAGATATTTTAAGACATATAAAAATACTCTGCCTTGAAAAATGATTTGTCTCTTTTCCTCCAAAAAAGGTCAATTATGTAATTCAAATTTATAATATCATCTTCTCCCTCATAAAAAAACAGAATATATGAACATACAAATAATGTTCATTTCCAGTTTTGAATCTACAGACACAAGATGTCTACTACTTTGCTAAAAAAAAAAGGTGCATTGTAAGAGATCATGAGCTCTGGAGGCTAGTTGTGATGTCACAATTTAAGTTTATAGGTCAACATGTCAAACTGAGTTTTATGACGAGCACAGAAAAATGTTTCCTCAGCAGATGTGAAAACAATTTTCTAGTGTCAAAATCATTGACTTTATATAAAGATGGATGACAGCTCCCCAAAAATTAAACCAAAACATCTTCTTCACCCCCTGGTGTCTGTGGCTATAAATCCCACTCCCCTCCATGTTAGCAGATGGGACATGAGACAAACTAAAGAATCAAAGTACACAACAAAAAAGTTTTTTCCAAAGACTGTTTCTTTTACTTTAGGTCAATTATATCACACTGATGTTTGTCCCAGTGCTCATTTTTCTCATAAGTTTGCTTTTAATTAGTCATTTGAGAATATAAAAAAGGGGATGTGACATTATGACTGACAGCTTTGACAGCCGCTCTCAAAACATCAGGGGGTGCGACAGCTGAGGAGGCGTGACCCATGAGCCGTCATCCCGCTGCCCGACTCTACTACACAGACCCTGGCTCCAAATGACCTCATACAAGCAAGATGGCAGCTCCCAGAAAGGAAATGGTTCAGCTTCACTTTTGCATAGCTGTAGGAAATGGAGACAAAATGTCTCGTGCAAACACTATTTAACATGAAAAATTAAACTGGGTCACAGCTTCTGTTTCTTTCAAACATTATCTAAACATAAGGAGTCAGCCACAGGACACACTGTTGAGTCAGGCTCTGTTTCAGTTGCATTACTATAGACGTCAGTAGGTTGGTGTGGGTTTGAATGCTGTTCTACAATACAACCCAGAAGTTGTGGTTTATTATCAATCAATTAATCATTTAGACTACACCCTGTAAACAGAGCTGAGATACGAATATAAATTATTTAT
The DNA here is from genome assembly GCF_963691925.1 of Scomber scombrus. Taxonomy (NCBI): domain Eukaryota; kingdom Metazoa; phylum Chordata; class Actinopteri; order Scombriformes; family Scombridae; genus Scomber; species Scomber scombrus. The sequence continues at coordinate 21,927,818 of NC_084980.1, forward strand.
GTGTGTGTGTGTGTGTGTGTGTGTGTGTGTGTGTGTGTGTGTGTGTGTGTGTGTGTGTGTGTGTGTGTGTGTGTGTGTGTGTGTGTGTGTGTGTGTGTGTGTGTGTGTGTGTGTGTGTGTGTGTTTATATCATGCTGCATGTATGTTGTTCTGCATCACAAATCAAACTCTGATTTATTTCTTACAGGTTATTGTACAGAGCAGAAGAAACCAAAGGTTATCTTCATGATGGGTATGTACATGAAGTAGAGCTCAAACACACACACACACACACACACACACACACATCGCAACATTGGTGGAGCCTACTGCATTAGGTCGAGCTGAAACCAGCCACAGATGATAATAACGAGCAGCTGCTGACTGCTCAGCTGGCTGTTAAACTGGCCTCATTCTCTCACACACACACACACACACACACACACACACACACACACACACACACACGCTGAAAGGAAAGCTATGCAGAAACACAGAATAGTACCAATCAGTGGATCAGACATGTTTCTCCATGTTTAAAAGAGAACTACACACTGTAGCTCAGATGAAAAAGCGTTGGAGGGGAAACGACAGATGTCTGTTCTCAAAGGGTCCCACTCATTTCACACGACAGAATGAAACTTAATTAAACCATCTTTTAAAAGTTTCAGCTGAAAACTTTGCTCCTGTTGAGTTTCATGGCTTGTTTCAGCACTATTCAAACAAGATGTTGATTATTATGTGCACAGGGTTCAATTCCTTAAGTAAAATGAGTAATTACTGAAATCCCAGTTTGACTATTAAGTTGCATGAAAACTCACTTGTGTCAATACTAGAATTAGTTATAGTATAGAATTAGATATGACAGCTTCTTTTCATAAATAAAGCATCTAACATAATCATGTCTACCTACTGTTTGTAGTTCATAATGTTCTATTAATCTTGTACCAGTCAATTTATAGCTATTGCACACATCAATTTATTTAGGTGCACTTAGCTAATATTAATGCAGTTTAGTATGTCATTTTTGCAATAAATCATCCCTTCATCAAGGTTTTAATGTTCAGTTTTTGTTGACCCTGTTTTAGAGGTGATAAGTTTCCATTGAAACAAACCCCCCACGTTGAATTAAACTAAAGTTTTTCTCAGCAAGAGATGTAGATAATTGGTGGAAAATGCCACATAACAACTGCCACCTGGACACTAATCTGATTGTCTCTGAAACATTTGATTGTATCTGATGTATTGAGCGATTATTTTCATGCTCCAATCATCAACATCAGCTCCCTCTGATCTCTCTAACTTTTTAACCACCCACTGCTCTACCTGCAGGACATTAGTGGGACTAATAGTAGTCTGCCCTCAGACACAGTTACTGATATTGGTGCTTGACAGGTAGCGAAAAGTGGGTTTTCTGTTTTTCACTGAAATCAGCTGCCTGCCACTACTGGAGAGCGATGAGGGTTATTCAAAACAGTTAAAGGTGCAGTGTGTAGAATTTAGTTGCATCTACCAGAACAGACTTGACAGATATGGAATATATCATTCATGAGTGTGTTTTAATAGTCTGTTTTTATATTACATTAGAATGAGTAACAATCAGAAGTAGTCTATTTGTTTTAATTTAGGTTGAACACCCACAAAAACGATGTTGAATCAATGAGACTATTTTGACACAGCTCTGCACTCATCTGGGAAACCAGGCACAATAATGTATAAAAATCACATAAAAAGGTGTCTGAGATGCTTCATTCTCAGAATCTTTATAATTTCATTTCATACCCAAGTTACAAAGTGTTTCTCAACAAGAAACAGTTATAAAAACTAAATTATGGAGTAGAAGTGAAACTAAAATTGACTGCTTAACTATGTGATACATTCAGCAAGAGTACAGTTAGTGTCTTAACCATTTACACATAATATGTTTGTGTGAACAGGGAGGTCCACATAACAAAGTAAAGCCTGCCTGTATGAGCAGTTTTATCACCACAGAGGACAAGTCCTCTTTCTCGCCATCATGCTGACTTTGGAAAACACTGGCTGAAGACTCCCTGACTCAGCATAATGACTCTGCACTTCTGCTGTAAATAAAATGTTCTTGTCCCCTTGCCAACCCTGTGTCCCTCTGATGCTCTTTCCTAAGCCTCTCTTTCAGCTTTAACTGATATTGTCCAGCACCTCAGGCCTTCTCACTGTCCTCTTGACAGCATCCCACCCCGTCTTTTTAAGGACGTTTTCCATATTATTGGGCCCTGTGTTATGGATCTGATAAATTCATCTTTGATGTCTGGATGTGTCCCAGCTGCCTTTAAACATGCTGTGGTCCAGCCCCTCATCAAAAAACATAATCTTGACCCCACAGTTTTATCCAACTTTAGGCCTATCTCCAAGCTTCCTTTTCTTTCCAAGGTCTTGGAGAAGGTGGTTAACGAACAACTGCAGTCTTTTATTGATCTAAATGGCATTTCAGAGAAGTTCCAGTCTGGTTTTAAGTCACGCCATAGCACTGAAACAGCACTTTTAAGAATTTTAAATGACCTTCTTTTAACAGTTGACTCTGGTAAATCTGCTGTCCTGGTCCTTCTGGATCTGACAGCTGCCTTTGACACAGTGGATCACAACATCCTCCTGTCTCGCTTAAACACCTGTGTGGGCATTAAGGGTACTGTTCTTAAGTGGTTTCAGTCATATCTCTCAGATAGGAGCTTCTCTGTCCAGCTGGGCCAGTATTCTTCGGCCACTTCGCCGCTGAGCTGTGGGGTGCCTCAGGGCTCTATTTTGGGCCCCCTCCTCTTTTCAATATATATGTTGCCATTGGGATCCATATTCAGAAAGCACAATGTCTCATTTCATTGCTTTGCTGACGATGTACAAATCTATATACCCTTAAAAACAAATGAGCAAGCCTCTGTCCAGGTCTTATTAGACTGCCTCAATGACATTAGATCTTGGATGGAAGTGAACTTTCTCTCCATGAACAAAAATAAAACTGAGATTATTTTATTCGGCCAACAAAATCTCCTAGATGGTTATAACAGCGCCATTGGCACCCTGAAGTCTCACTGTCACCCTTTTGCAAGGAACCTTGGTGTTATCTTGGACAGTGACTTTAGGTTCGATAAACAGATAAGCTCTATTGTTAAAACGAGCTTCTTCCAGCTAAGACTAGTAGCTAAAGTAAAGGCTTATCTCCCTAGAAAGGATCTTGAGAAAGTTATCCACACCTTCATTACATCACGCCTAGACTACTGTAACTCTTTACTTGTTGGTCTCGACCAGTCAGCACTGCGCCGGTTACAGGTTGTCCAGAATGCAGCTGCCCGCCTGCTGACTGGAAAGAAACGGCGTGATCATATCAGTCCCGTCCTTGCATCATTGCACTGGTTGCCTGTTCATTTTAGGATCCAGTTCAAGGTTTTATTAATTGTTTTTAAGTGTTTAAATGGTCTGGCACCATCTTATTTAGCAGAGCTTGTGCAGCCTCACAGTACGTCCAGAGCACTTAGGTCGGCAAACCAGCTGCTCCTGGCAGTACCTCGGTCCAGACTCTGTACCCGTGGGGATAGAGCCTTCTCAGTGGCGGCCCCAAAGCTGTGGAACAGCCTACCTATCCAGGTCAGAGCTGCACAGTCTATTGAGCACTTTAAAACACTGCTGAAAACCCATCTTTTCTCCTTGGCGTTCAGCCACAGCTAGGCGAGAATCCTTGGCTCTTATTTTATTTTATTGTATTTTTATCTTTACTTTTACTCTTTTTAAATTGAGCTCTTATTATTCCTTTACTGTTTTATTTATTATTATATTTGTGTCTGATTATATTGTATTTTAATAACTGTACAGCACTTTGGTTCAACTGAGGTTGTTTTTAAATGTGCTTTATAAATAAAGTTTGACTTGACTTGACTTGACTAAGCCAGCTCTGCCGCTGCTGATATGTGGCTTTAGGAGAGACACACGTTATCTACCAGTTATTTGTAAATCCATTACTAAATTTGTGCAAGACTGTCCTTCCATGAAAAGCACAACACAATAGGTTGAAATATCAGTTGCCCGGTAATGACGTAAAAAGTTACGTTTGCGAGAAAGACACCACCTAGCGGTCGTAGTAATTATGACCCGGAGCAGTGGAGCAGTTCAAATGGTGCAAATATTTGAATTAAACAGTGGACTTGTACCTTGTGTGTCTCTATACAGATGCCAAAGGGTCAACATCAACAACTAAGTAACATCTGTTCAAAATAAATATATGCTTTTCTGTTTCTAATTTAAAAAGGTGTAACAGAGAAGTTTTAAAACTATGGGGAAAAGTTGAAGCATTTTGCAGTGGTTTCTTGGTGATAAGCTCGAGGGAAATGCTAATGTGAGCCTTTCGCTGGTGCCTTTTTTTCCTTTTCTCTTTGTCACCCTTGTCTCCCCTTCATGTTCTTATCCCAGACCTTTTCACTTCCATCTTCCTCATTTCTATTTCTCTCCTCTCTGCAGAAAAATTATCATTTCTATTCTCATAATCCCATTAATGTTTGAATAGTGAACAGTCTGCTGCTGTTTTGTTAAGGTAATGCAGTTGTTTCTTAATGTGTAATGTAATAATGAAATGGAAATTTTTCTCTTTAGTGTAAACCAAAATTTTAAAAGTATGAAGAATGTTGTTAACAAGCAGAAACCACCACAGCTGAGCATTAAAAGATAAGGCTGGTGGTTCTATATTTTTGTCAAATCCTATGTAAAGACAAAAACCTACAATGGTTTAAATCCATCTCTCATTACTTTCTGATCCTAGTCTGTCTGTGCCTTTCAGCCCCAAGCGTGTTGCCCCCCATTGGAGGCATAAATCTTTAAAAATATGTGGTTTAATTTTTAAAAAGGCTCAGCAATTTCCTAAAAATGCTGGGCTGAGCTGCAGTCTGAATTATTGTTGTAGTTAGGCAGAATTCCATCCAGTGCAAATGTGTGCCTCACTGATTTGTTTTTAATAGTTTTTAGATAACAATTGAGCTCTATGGCACAGAGAAACTCTTAACTTTCAGTTTATTCAGAGGATCATTCAGGGAATTTGTGGACAACAGTAAAAGAAAAGAAAAGTAAATGAATAAGTTGATAGTCGCTAACCTTAAAGGATAAAGCTAAAGATTTTCTATATTTTTCTTACTGTCAACAAATCTTGTGTGTAGAATCAAACAAACAATGAACTCATCCTACTTACAGATATTGTGTGTGTCTTAATCCTCTGTGCTGTAGAGCTCTGTTGTGGCAGTCCTTTGAGAAATGTACAATGAAGGTAAAAAGTCAAAGTCGTCCATTATGGACTAAATCAAATTAATCAGCTCCACTCCACTGCCCAAAGTCAGAATTTCTGATTCAAAACAACGGATAAGATGGCAGTGAGCACAGTGGTTTGAGGACTCCTGTTTTGAAGGGTTGAGTTTGGCATTTTGACACTTGTTTTGACATTAATATTCGCTGGCGAAAAACAGGCTTAAAACGTTTTCAAACAAAATGCGCTTACCAGAAAAACTGAACATCCGACTTCAACTTCAAGGGTCATTTAGTACAACCAAATGCTGAACAAGACTTTTAAGGTGACCAAAATGTTACAATTGATTTTCATGAACTGAAAACGCACCAAAATAGTGACGGCTGCAGCAACGACTACACTCTTTGAATCTGGGTTTACGCCATGTTTACATTACCTAACCAACGTTGTTGCCGTAGTAGCAACTCAACTCAATCACAATGTAGCCACGCCCACGGGCAAATTTACCCATGGATATCATGCTGTATTTACAAAGACTTGAAACTAGTGATTGAGACCATAAACTCATTAGGAAACTGTTTACTGAGGTAATAAATCAAGTGAGAAGTAGGATCATTTTCTCATAGACTTTGATACAACCAGACTGATTTTTGGAGCCACTGGAGTCACCCCCTGCTGGCCATTAGAGATAATTCAGGTTTAAGGCAGTTCCACATTGGCTTCACTTTTGAGACCTGGAGCTACCTGCTTGATCCAGACATTAAGTCCACGTTACTACAATGTGTTATCCATTAATTTGACAGTATAAAAAAAAACAAGCCTCAAGTCTCTTGTTTTTTGCAGACACTGACTGTGAAAAAGAAAAATCCTTCATAGATTTAACCACCATTTGGGAATCCAGCACTCATGTAATGCAGCCTTCACTCATTGCTCTTTGGAAAAACATTTAGTATTTTGCTTTTAGTTTCGCCAACATCTGAAAGTAGCCTGGATAACTGGGACATCTGAATTAGTGGAGGCGGAAAGCTTGTCCGCTGCAGCCCATTTGTGGTTTAGACTGATTTATTTTTATATTAAAGTATTACCTGCCGAGGCTTGTAGAAAAATTGAATTATGTAACATGGCTGGATGCAAAATTAAATTAATAGAGAGATGTTTTGTCCATATACTCCTCTGCCCTCTTTTCTGTGTTTCATGTCTCTCATCTCCATCTCTGTCTGCTTGCTACATCTCTCTCTGATATATCCCATCTGTCACTTTGGCGCTTTCAGAGGATAACGCTGTGACAGAACTGTTCACGCGTGTGGGATGGTCTGAACTCCTCAAATCTAAGCCTACACCTACCTGAGCATCAAAAGAGAAACTAGAAGGTGCTCAGCAGTGTGCAAACGCCTGCTGATGCTGAACAGTTTGTGTTGAAGATCTGACGTATTTGTTCATTAACCAAAGCAGTACATGAATACAAATGTACAACTGTCAGATATTAAATCACAATAGTTCTGGCTAAAACATAATCTGATGGGATTAGTCTCATCAAATCATTGAACAAGACAATTTCTAGTTAACTTTTCTAGTAACAAAGTGCTTTAAATCACAAATAAAGCAAAAAAGAGAAAAGGTGAGTTAAATGAATGCCTTGAAATTTGGTACATATGACAATCATGACCTATACAGATTATTTGAAATAACTTTAATGATCCTTTCACTTTTCATCTAATGCCATCATCAGGTCAGAGTTTTAATTTGTCATGAATAAAAAAGGAGAGCTACAGAGAAGATGAAACCCTGACTCCTCTCTCACCTCAGCATAGCCGGCCAATCACTACGTGAAGTGGGTGTCAATGTTTGCTAGAAAGTTACAGAAATGGCCATGAACAGCCGACCCTTATCCGCCACCGGAAAGATACGTTTAATGGGCTTTTCCACCCTCCAGCGAACATGTCTGAGGGGGTATACGTCCTCCTTTAGTTTTGTTTGCCTAAGAAGAAGACATTTTTAACTAACTCAACATGTAATGATCCAGCTTTCCCAGAGCTCCAAACCTTTATTCAGTTTCATGGTAAATAAGGCATTTAACCTTGGTGGAGACCTTAAAAAAACGTGCAAAATATTTCCAGTACAATATTACAGCACTAAGGAATTGCAAATATGCTTCAGGTCTTGGTTTGTGGTTTTACTTCCAAGGCCACTTAATCTAAATTTCAGACTGAAACCAGAGGAGTCACTAACAAGCTTCACGGGGGTTTTGCTTCATCTCTGGTGGGTCATTATTTTACTTCTTTCCAGAGGTGTCAACTAGCAGAGGAATACTTCCAGAGAGTGGGCATAGGGGGTTTGTGCAGCACTTTGTGGCAGATGAAATAAATTAAGTCAGTGAATATATGTGCTGAATGCACACGTAATGAATATATAAACAGCCCTACTCGATTTCTTATGGACCTCCTCAGACTCCACAATCATTCCTGGGTGGGGAGCAGCTAGGCAAATCAAGCCCAGCTCATATCTGTCTGCGCTCTCTGAGGAAATTGTGATGAGGATGTTTGTTTTTGGATGCTGGCTGAGGGCAGAGGCACTCACACTCAAGGAGAATACTTATTATTACTGAGCTCAAGGTCTGTAATAATAAATCACTGCTTTCCTGTGATGCCTCACACAGCTTCATGGCAGTGTAATACAGTTAAACTGTGATAAAACACCTGCAGACACACAGCACAGCAGTGCAACAGACTGCTGAGTTTGCAGCAATGTTCTGAATTATTTAAAAGATAATTACTACATTTAATTACTGATGGTGAAATAGTATGTTTATCTTTTTGCCTTATGTTCTTGTGTGCAAACATGCTGACTGTGTGTGTGCTCTTCTATCTTTGTGAGGACCAGGTTGAGTTTTAGACATGAAAGTTAGAGTCAAAGGCCTTGACTTTGAGGATAAGACCTGGTTTTAAGGTTCAGGTCAGGCTTAGGCTTAGGTTAAGTTTAGGGTTAGGTTATTGTACATTTTAGAGCTGCAACTAATTATTATTTTCATTGTTGAAAAGTAATTGATTGACAGTAAAAGTACCCCAGAGTCCAAGGTTGCACCTACAAGTTGCTCATTTTGTCCAAATAGTCCAAAACATTGGAATTTATATTAAGTTTAATATCACATAAGCTATGTGAGAACTCCCCCTTCTGTCTGTCTCCCCTCTTCATGTCTCCCCCTTTGGCAGTGAGAATAATTACAAAAACACTGTTGACGTTATGACATATGCCAACCAGCTACTCTCACCCAGCCAGCTGCTCCTCACAGTTTGAAAAACATTAGAGCAAATTTCCAAATAGGCAGTTTTTGGACAAGCTGACAACATATTCTGAATCTAAATAGTTTATATCTCACCTGAACAAATTAATGTTGTTGCTGTTGTACAGCAATAATTACAACAGCTTTTGCCATGCATACCCAGTATGCCTTGTGGTCCAACGAAGAGGACGAGTGCCCATCAGGATGGGTCAGAATGCTGCACATGACATTAATTCCCTGGCAAATCTGAGGGGAAACCAATCATTACTGGTTGACATAAAATGCATCACTACTGGTGTGCCAGCACAGGAACGTCATACCAGACACCAGCTTTAAAAACTCTGTATACTGTGAAAAGACAGATTGTGAAAAGAGAGAGATTTGTGATAGGCTTAATCAGCATTGTGTGAACTTGTTTGGCAGAGGCTTGACTGTAACGATTGTTTATCTGTATGTTCTTGCACTGCAGCTTTAAGCAAAAAAAGAAAAGGTTATAATAAAAAGGTCAAAATAGTTGCCAATTAATTGGCTAATGCTTTCAGCTCTATGTGTATTTTTACACCTTTTACATGTTTGCTTAAAAAAACTATGTGGTCACCCCTGTCCACATCCTTCCAGTTTGGGGCTATTTTTGATGGTTTGATCCCCTTAGTTCCAGTTAGGGGAAATCTTAATGCTTCAGCAAACAATGATACTTAAGACAGTGCTTCCAACTTTATGACAAGGCTTTCCTGATTTAACATGACAATGCCCCCATGCAGAAAGTCAACAATTTTTGGGATTAACTTGAACAGCGACTGTGAGTCAGTGTTTATGCTGTGCTTACGCCCATATCCAGTACATGTAGGTTTAATCTCCTTGACAGACAGACTTTGGCTGATATGAGATGTCCCAATTTGCTTGACTTTCCAGTCAATTCGGATCTACTGGACCTTTTAGAAACATCAGTTTCTTAGTCGTAATTACAACTTGGACAAGTCGTAATCTTACAGTTACAATAATTCCGATATGACACGAAGGCTGAATTATCGCTAAACACCAGTGGCTGACCTCACTGATGCTTTTGGACCTGAATGGGAGAAAATCCCTGCAGCCAGCCTCCAAAATCTGGTGAAGAGCCAGAAGAGGAGGAGGAGGATGCTGTTATCGCAGCAGATTAATGCTTGTGGGTTTGGAGCGAAATGTTCAACAATCACAAGTGGGGGGTTGTTGTTGTTGTTGTATGCTTACTTTGGCAATGTTATTTATTTTAGTCAGATGGTTTCTGGCTTTTTATGAAGGTAATATGTGCTGACGTGCTGATTCATAGAACGACAGCAAAAAGGCTGCATTGAAGATATGAGCGTGCAACTTTCCCCTTATTACTTTGAACTTCAGGATTAGGCAATATTGTGAGTATTAAGATGTAAAAATGCATTTTGACAATGATGTTCCTCATTAGTATAGAAGTATGTGTGTGTGTGTGTGTGTGTGTGTGTGTGTGTGTGTGTGTGTGTGTGTGTGTGTGTGTGTGTGTGTGTGTGTGTGTGTGTGTGTGTGTGTGTGTGTGTGTGTGTGTGTGTGTGTGTGTGTGTGTGTGTGTGTGTGGTGTTAAATCGTGGTTTTAGGGCAGGTTGATTCAGTTAGAGGAGAGAAGATGATAATCGTCTGTGATAACCTGGCTCTGAGCCCCTGGCAATGAATCAGATCTGCAGTGTGCACGACTTACACACACAGAGTTCACCAACCCTCCTGCTATCTGTTTCTTCTTTCCTATCTTCCCCTCTTTAAGTCTTCCCCCTCCCCCACATCACATACCTTTTTCATCAATACTCACATCTCTCTCACATCAACACACATACACACACACATCATCCATTTCCTATTGTTTCCCTCTTTCATGTTCTTCTCTCACCTCTCAATTTCCTCCACGTCATCCTTGTGTCACTCAATGTGCTGTTTCAGTGATTACTTCTCTGTGAGGATTAAGATTTTTGTGTGTATGTGTGTGTGGTCTGTGCTCTCAGGCGGTCCAGGCTCAGGGAAGACTCTGCAGTGTGAGCGGATGGAGGAGAGGTTCGGTCTGCGTTGTGTTACCCTGGGTGACCTGCTGTGTAACGAGCTGCAGTCCCACAGTGACAGGGGGCGCCACCTGCGGGACGTCCTGGAGAGAGGAGAGCCTCTGCCTGAGGTCAGTGTGTTGTTGTAGCTACAACGGCAAAAATGATGTATAGAGAGATAAACTCATTTATTCTCATTTATATACTCATTCATCTTTATAATAGCTAACAGAGCCCAGGAGGACCTTTCACTAAAGATGAAAGTAATCCTTAATAAAAGATTGCACTGAGTTACAAAAGCTACTGGAAGAGAAGCTATCCATCAGGTTGTGTCAAGACTTTCTGTTATGGGAACTGGATAACACTTTACAAAGTGTTTACAAGATAGTGCTCTGATCATCCAGCACAACAGTTTAATATTTTTTCTCTGAAGCTGTCAGCTCATCATCTACAAACAGGCAATGCCCAAAAAAAGATTTTCTAGGTTCTGAAAACAGTCATTCATTCATTTGTCCATGGGAAAACATTTCCCAAGCTGATGAGTGAAAATAATGAGTAAAAAGGAACAAATGCAGGAACTAAACCACAAGAGGAACAAAGAAAAGCTTGGCGCTCTTTCTCAGGCAGCGTCAAGAGGTTTATTTGGATGTCTCTCTAGAAAAACATCATACTGAGAAACCATGTACAAAGCAATAGAGCTGCAATTAATTAATTAGTGGATTGACTGAAAATTATCATTTCAGTCATTTTTTTAAGCAAAGAAAACGCCAAAAATTCTCTGACTCAAGCTTCTTAAATATGAGGATTTGTGTTTTTTCTTTGACAGAGAACAGTCGGTTGAACATCTTACGACTGTTGGTTGGACAAAGCAAACTGAAGGCATTACTGTAGACTCTAAGAAACTGGCATTTTTTCCCACCATTTTTTAAATATTTCACAGACCAAACGACTAATTGATTAAGAAAATAATCACAAGACTAATCAATGATGAAAACAGTTGTTAGTTGCAGCCATGCAAACAGTAATGGGATGCATGCTTTGTGGAAAAAGAGTAATCAATATGTTGCTCAGTACTATATGCTTTTTGTAGTATGGAGGTATCACTAAACCAACAATATGTCATGTCATGACTAGGCACAATATACATAACTATAAGCATATATTACAAGAGGGGTTCAGATTAAACAAGAAACCAACTAATCCAAAGCTGCGTTCTTTACGCCATTTAGTGCCTGTATCCATGCACTCATTGAGCATATTAAATTCTCACTTTTTTGTATCTTCAAATCTTTACAGTAAAATATTAATCAAGAATTAAGTACAAGCAGAAAATCTGAAGACATAGATGTCACAGAACCACCCACACTGTGTGATTGACAGGTGAACTCTGAACAGAGCAATGAGCTGTGGGCAGAACACAGATTGATAATAATTAAAAAATAATCTTACAGCTTACTGTTTCACAAAGACCTGCAGCTGAAGATGAAGTTTATTTAGAAACACATCATTACATACTGTCACAGAAAGATAAAACACACAACAGCTCTCAGGCTTATAGAATACTGATAGACCATCAAACATGTTTTCCTGCCTGGAGCCCAGTGAAATAAATAAAAGAGGAGCTGAAATATTCAACAGTCAAGACTGCTCAAAATGGCTTTCTCAGAGACTGCACATACTGTACATACCAGACAGTGCTGGCATGGCCGCCTGAGCCTGGAAAGGGCTGCAGTAATTCACTGACAGACTGAGTAAACCAGATAAATTATCTATAACTCCAAACGCTCCCAGAGGAAAAGACATTTTCGGAGAAGACGTAAACATGTTCATCATGACAGGAAGTCAACTCCACAGCCAGGAGCTGAAGTAAACTCCAGTCCAGACAGTGAGTGAGTTTTCAGATTATGAAAGATTTCAGCTCATCGGAATTCACAGTGTTTATATTAACAAGCTCTCAATATGATGAAAACTGCCGCTACAGTCATAATGGCTGTAATCTCTTCAAACGACTAATGTGATTCAATAAATGTAACTTTTAAACATTAAGTATTGATGAGACACTTAAATGTTCCACAAAGGACTGAGGGAGTCATTCATTTTTTAAAATCCTAAACAGGGCAAGCAGCTCTAAATAATACAGTTACTTATTAATGCGATGGGACTCAGCACCAAGCATTTATTCATTATCATAATTGCACATTTCAGCCACGCAGATAGAGATAAAGTGATTCTAGGGATGGCTTTTTTTGTCTGTTGTCAGCTCAACACTTCAATAGTTACTGAATAGACTCTTGTGACATTTTGTACAGATGTTCATTGTACCCAGAGGATTAATCCAGATGTCTTTGGGGATCTGCTCACTTGTCTTCTAGTGCCAGAGTCAGGATTGTAGAAATACAGTCATGAGTCCAAAGTCAACTGGCACAACCCCAGCCCCTCTAAATTACATTTTTATTTGACAAGGAACAAAAACATTTGTACATTTTTCAAAATGTTCTGTGGTTGAAGAAAAAAAAACATTGCATTAACCAAGGACAAAAAAATGAGTGCTTTGGTGAAGTCACAATACAGAAATGAATAAAAGGCTAGTGCACCCAAAGCATTCATATTGTTCCTTTTATTCAGTTTCCAATGTCTATAATTCAGAATATTTCCTCTCACCATTGATGCAGGATTGAAACTTTTTTTAAACATTTTTTTTCATTCATTAAACTGTTCAATAATATTTTCTGTGTATTCGATCACTAAAAATGCTGTTTATCCGTTTCAACACTGCAAGGAAATGGTAGAAAAAACGCAAATCATTCAATTTGATTTGATTGTATTTACTTATTGTTCCCTGGGTAACAGTAAGATAATTATATTGAGTCTAAAAATTATCAGTCAATTTAAACCAACTACAATGTGTTATGTGTGGAAAAATGTTCAGGCTAATAAACACAACATTTATTATCAAATCAACGCAGAGGAAATTAACGTGGTTGTCTTCCTCATTGGTAGCTAAAGTCTGCAACAAAAATGTACACTTAACCAACAAATATCATATTACTGTGCAGCTATACATTGATCTTAATGTTAACATACTGTACATCTTTATTATTACACTTACTCTATATAGTTTAGTGACCTCATGTAATCCCAGCAAAGCTCAATTTCTACCTGAGTACAAGTTTCATTAGTCAGAGTAACTGAAACCACCTGTGTGACGATGACAAACCCTAACTCTAACTATGGAGACCCTTCCTCTGTTCACTCGTTCATTATTTCCTATATAATGTGCAGTCAGTAGTTTTCTCTACAGTGAGCAGTAAATTTTGATTTTGGACACTTCTCCTCAGTTTGCTCGCATCACTGAGAGACATTGAGCTGTAATATTTGCATCTGCTGTTTTTACTTTAAATCAAATAATCCTTTATCATATTTTTAAGCAGCGGTGCCAAATAATAGCTAATTAGGGCTTCCCAAATTTGAGGATTTTAAGCTTTTCTTTCTGATACATGATAAAAAACTCAATGTCTTTGTATTTTGGGCTGTTGATCACACTAAACATAAGGACATTTGAAGATGTTACAATGGGCTCTAAAAAATTATAGCAGGCATTTTTCACTATTTTCAGATACTTCATAGACAAAACAATAGATTCACAAAATGAAATTCATTAGTTGCAGACCCAGTAAATAAAACTGCTTCAATTTCACTCAAACTTCTGACACTTGAAAAATTCTGGACAGTAAATATAATGCACTATACTTTATAGTAAATAGGGTCATGCAAATGTCAAAATACTATGCTACTGTAAAACCTTGTGCCCGAGAGTTTTCCATCAACCACAGTCTGTACAGGTCCACACAGTCCCAAGAAGAGGCTTATGATGGGTAATGATGAGGAGCTTAATTATTAATAATGTTAAATTAAATCATTTGATGAGACAGCTAAAACAAAGGTCACATCATATTTGCAAGCAGCACATCCTTGTCTGTTCCATTCACTCCTGTAAATAACCCACCTCCCCCTGAAATATTTATATCATCCCAAAGGGACTTAGATCACGTTATGACATGACACGCAGCAGGTGAAGGTGACAAATTGTTATTTTCTTGTCCCCATTTTCAGAATTCACATTTATCATTACAGCCGCAGAGATTATGAGCCCTGATGCATTTTGCTGCCGGTGATTAATAATCCTCGGCGTCACACCTGCGGTTGTCAAGGTGCTTTTTAATTGAACTGCTCAGTTATAGAGACTGTGACATTTCACATCAAAATACACCCTGCCTATCACTCACACACACACATCCTGCTTCACACATACAGAGGTGTGTTTGTTTGTGTGCATGCGTGTGTGTTTGTACATTACGCTCATAAATGACCGTCAGCCTGAATGAGTCACAAATATTGATTCAACTCTACACACAACAAATCTGAGAAGACATTTAGTCTGGCAGCGTGTTCATTCACTCTGCCTAGCAAACTGGTATCTGCTCACAATTTATCAATTTTTTTTTTTTTTTTTTAACCTTTATCCGTCCACAGAGGATTTAGTGATTGTTGATGTTTTTCATGTTCATAAAGTCACCGCAGCTTTTACACACAGCCTGTTTGGTTACTGAGAAACACAAATATCAACTAGCTCTGTGACGATTAGACTATTAATGGATAATAAATGATAGATTAATTGTTTAAAGAGCAAGACTGGCAATATTTTTCTTATCTACAACAAATCCCAACAAAAGACCAAAACCAATAATGTATTGATCCTTCTAACAAGTATTATCTCTAAAACCTGATACATCTTATTACTGTGAGTTGTAGAGCTCCATTGTTGTCCAAAAACAATTAAAAATACATCAATGTTACATGGCTGACATGTTCTTTCATTATTTTGAGCCCTGCTGCCGTAAACACTCATCAGAGCAATACATGTGTATTAATCCACAGCTGAAAATAGTCCCTAATGACAAAAAGATGAGCTATTTGTGACCAGTTTTTAAAGATGTACATCTTTCAGTAAGAACAAATGGGCTTTGGACTGACAGGATGTTTGAAAAGATCGTAAAGTTTAGTTAGACAAACTAAAGCTGAGTTGGTTTTTGCATTTTCATGGAATTTTCTAGTCACCACAAAAACAAAAATAAAATTAAATGCCAGTCTTATCCTTTGAGGGACTTACTTTTTTAAATTTTCTGTCATGTGAAGTTAATATATGTAAAAATGCTCCCTGAAAGTCAAAAGCTACGGCTTCAACCTGCTCTGTTTGTAATGTTACCCCATACTTCCTCCTCGTGATGACATCAGATTGTTTGTGCGTGCCCACAAATGGCTGTTTGTTTAATAGTCTTTCTCATAGTCACAGACTTCCACCTGCTAACGTAAATCGGGATAAAATAATTTAATCATGTGACTCTTCTGGACTTTTCCAAATGGATCAAATACTCACAGTGAAACGAGTCATTTCACAGGGCCTGTGTGACGCTCAAAAACAATTTATACACACTTTACAACAATAGCAACACGGTAGGCTACAGTGGAGGCTATGACATAAGCACATGTTGACAGTGTTTTTGTAATTACTGTCATTCCCAGAAGGGGGAGACAAAAGTCCCAAACTCCAGCAAAATCCAATTAATTGATCAAGCAACAAAAAGCCAAACATTCACTGGTTCCAGCTTCTAAAGTGTATATCTGCTGTGGATGGATGGATGAGGTTGTTAATCAACAGTGAGATTTATAGCCTCAGAACTCAGATCCGAAATCGGATATGAAAAACTTTCCATGTACAATAAAGTGTAAAACACTCCCACCCCTCTCATCCCTCCACCCAAACCTGCTGATGTCAACACATTTCTGCTCAAAGAATAAATGAAACTTCATTCAGGAACCATAAAAGAAACTGACATGACAGGATTTGTGTTATATTATAGATGCTTCTGTTGGATTTTGTACTGTGAAAATATGAAAACTGTCAGACTCTGTCGATATTACACTTCCTTAGTCTGCAGCACGAGCAGATAAAAGTCACACATGAATTACCGCCTCTGTAAGGAGACTTCAGCGCTGGTTGTTACTCATGTACGTTTCTCTGCCCACGTTTTTCTCGAGCTGATCTGTAGACTGGTACAGACAAATCACAAGCCTTGCTTCTCTAACCAACAACTTCTATCAGTTGAAATCTTGAAAGAAAAGCACATAAAAACACCACAACAGAAGTTCAGTGGATGAATTTGCCTCGCTTCACTCTGACCTGCAGCAAAAATAGACCTTCAGTCAGGGCAGCCGCCTCCGAGAGAAAGAAAAGATGAGATGAGAGTTGAAAACCATTGACTGGAAAATGTATTGTTGAGCAGCGCGGAGTTGAAATACTTGTTCAGAATATCTGCCACCAGGAGCTGTTTGCAAGTCAGTGTTATTGATGTAGCATTCAGCTGAAGTTCAGCATAAATTGACAGTGGTGGATTTATTTCCAATCGTTTTTGACACATTTCTCTCAAAAGCACAAGTCAAGCTGATATTGGCGCTGGATTAAAAGTAAGGGGTCCACCAAAGTCATCGGTGTTCATCCTCTCGGTCCCATGAATGTCAGTAAAAAATATAAAATGTTACATCCAGTACATTAATTTAGCCTGGGACAAAGTGGTGGACCACCAGACTAACATTGCCATTCTTAGACCCAACACCAGTAAAATGGCTAAAAACATGGTCAATATATATTATAAGCAATAATATCAATAAATATGTATTATAAATATTTAAGTAGACTTGTTTTTATGTAATGTCGTCTTATTATTTGCTCTCTGCTCTATTTTTGCATTTTGTGTCTTGTCTTTATCTTAATTTATCTTTTTTTGTTTTGTTCTGGCCTCACTGTTTGACTTTCTCTTGTTATATTTCTTACTCCTGTTTTTGCTTTGTCTGTCAAAGCACTTTGTAAACGTACATGAAGTCCTTATTTCAATACAGCTAATCAAATCTTGAATAAAGCCGTCATGTCACCAGCAAGTCACTCCACAAAAAATAATCAGTCCATATCTCTCATAAACATCAAGAGTACCAATATAAGCAGCAGCAGCAAGGAAGTATTGCAAATACTTCATGACCCGTAGCTTAATTAGCATCTAGCACATGCGAAGAGAACAACCTCAAGCTCTCTTTGAAGACCAGAGACAAGACAAACACTTACTTTGTCTCAGTGAGATGAACCAGTGTTTCCAGTTAAGCCGTGGTCCCAAACACTCACAAGTTGAAGTGCAGACGGATGAAATGACACATGATAAGAACTTATTTTTGAGCAGAGGGGAACTTTAAATATATACTTCCTCCTCTTTTTCGTCCTTTTACCAGTAGTTGATTCGGATTTTTCAGATTCACACAAATATGAAACTTATTTCAAATGAACTATGTGTGGTTCTCACCATCAAGTTTGTTGTGTATTAGATATAAAAACAACTCACTGCTGCTTACCTTTATACTGTACTGATCAGTCATTTAGAGTGGCAAACAAACACCTGCAGCATAGTGTACTGTTGATAGAAATGAATCCTCAGTGGCCATGATATACAGTTTGTCTTTTTTACTTTTATTTTTTTGTTTATCCAGGGAAAGTCACCTTAGCATGCTCCCTATTTTTCATCAGTGTCTTGGGTTCAGTTAAGACAGTTCATGCTGCAATAGGACAAAATAACAGGAACACCTGTACTATAATACATGACCTAATACCATCCAGTGAAATAACCTTCCAATAAATCTGACTTTTTATGCAGCTTTTCCTCTTTGGTAACTGCCATCATTATGTCGGAGAGTTGGTAAAAATCTTTTATTTTTGAGGTTGTAGTTTTACAAGTTACATTAGATTTTATAATGAGGTGTTGTGTTATTCGTCCACCGCCTGCACTGATACCAGTTCAGTACAATCACCTCTGCTGGTGGCCACTTACTTTATTTCTAATTAATAATCTCCACACGCACTTTTGTAATCAGGTCTGCATTCAAACTAGCAACCCTGCAATCACACACCCTACATAAAGCATATAAATACATATCTACCTGTCACCACATGTACTTGAATACGGTATATAAGGCTGTTTATATACACTAAATGCATATGTGTGAATGCATATATTCATGACTGATTAACACACAAGAGGGCCTGCAAGAGAAAAAATCACCCAAGAGTCTCTTGATTTTACCCTCCACTGTTTTAATCTCAGATCATGCTGCTTTGCACACTACATGTAACATGTAGCTTTGTTATATTTTACTAGACTTGTGCCAGAGAACTACCATGGCCCACATTTTTCAGTATCAAGTAGAATGTGCCTGATTGATCAAATACAAGTTTATATCTGTTAGCAAAATATTAATATATGATACAAAATTTTAACTGGATTAAAGATTAGGTGATAGTAAAAAAAAACCTGAAGTAATATAAAAACATGTTTTCAGTTTATTCATGTGTGTGTTTACATGTTAAGTAATGTGTGTGTGTGTGTGTGTGTGTGTGTGTGTGTGTGTGTGTGTGTGTGTGTGTGTGTGTGTGTGTGTGTGTGTGCGTGCGTGCGTGCGTGCGTGTGTGTGCGTGCGTGTGTGTGTGTGTGTGTGTGTGTGTGTGTGTGTGTGTGTGTGTGTGATCTCCAGGACACACTAATGGAGCTGCTGTGTGATGCGGTGGCGTCGTCGGTACAGCAGGGGAAAGGTCTTGTGATCAGCGGTTTCCCCCGAGACCTGAGACAGGCGGAGGAGTACGAGGCCAAGGTCAGAGCACAGAGAGCTGAGTGACAAGACATGAATAAAACAAGGAAAAAAGTGATCAAGCAGTAGACACAAGACCTTTAAAAGAGTGTAAAATGGGGAGAAAAGACACAAGGAGAAAATACACTCATGCAGCACTGACACTGATCAGTGTGAAAACGTTAATTAAACGTGACTCATAGTGTTAATGCAGGAGTTTAACCAGAACAACCAAAAATACTGGAAATAATGAAAGTAAATTGGGATGCAAGACAAAGAGAAATCACATGCTCAGAATGACAATGATTTGCTCCTGCTAGTTTAACAAAATCGGCAGAAAATACCTTTTACAGATGTAGAGTGACAGTATACAGATACACAAGTGGCTCACAAGTCACTGTATATTAAAAGGACTTTACTGGAGCAGAGAAAACCTACAATCACATCTCTGAACTGGGAAGATGTTTCATTGTTAACTGGACTTTGTTGCAAACTTTCTCTCCCTGTATCCTGTGTGTGTGTCAGATGGGGGATCCAAGCACAGTCCTCCTGCTGAAGTGCTCAACTGACACTATGTGCAGTCGTCTGCAGTGCCGCGGGAGATCCAGCTCCGGCTTCCATCCCACATCAGATAGAGACCAGAACCAGAGGGCTGAGAGCTTTCGCAGTAACAACCAGCCGGTGGCAGTTTACTATGAACACCGGAGGCTTCTGCACACAGTAAGATTGTCTGATAAAAAGAGACTGTGTGTGTGTGTGTGTGTGTGTGTGTGTGTGTGTGTGTGTGTGTGTGTGTGTGTGTGTGTGTGTGTGTGTGTGTGTGTGTGTGTGTGTGTGTGTGTGTGTGAATACTTTTCCTGTGCTAATCGATGATGTGGGGCATCAGATTTAAATGCCTGGGTCAGGACTTTAATTCCCACTTAGGCTTACTCCCAGAGGAACAATTCTCCACTCAAATGAGAATTAACTTATTATTTATGTCCAATTAATCTCATTCAAATCTCCATTTAAAGTCCCCCCACTCTCAAAGTATTTAACAGGATAATTTTCTAACACCCAGAAATACATTTAGGGTATTCATCATTTGTGGCCAAACAATTGCATTCTGGGTCCAAAAGTCACCCAATATTTACCTAATTGATTTAAGCCTTAATCTTTAATAAGATTTATGTGAAGTACCTGGAGCTGCATTTTAAGTATGAAAGGAGCTATATAAATAAAATGATCATGATCCAGATGTTGATTTTTTTTTTTTTTTTAAATGTCAATGTCATACTGACACTTGAAGAAAACTGTCTATACAGATTTAATTTATCCAGTAGTTGTCCAGATATTTCACTCTGAGCCACAAATGTCAACCTCACGGTGGCGCCAGAGGAACAGTCAGGGCGTTTCCAATGTCAGTAGGATTAATTTTCTGGAAATCATAGATGAGTTTTCAACATTTCATGGAAATCCAGCCAACACCTGTTGAGATATTTCAGTCTGGACCAAAGTGGTGAACCAACAAACCACTGACCCTTGAGCTATGCTGCTGGCATGTCTAAAAATGAATATATCAGTATGTATGTAATCAATCTGCCCTCTTTTCCAAGCTTTTGCACAAAACCAACCAGTGGTAATCTATATCTCAGAGACAGATATTTTACAATATAGTTGGAACTGTTGACTATGTTGTTTTTAACTTCAGTAGTGAAGGAAGGAAGAGATATAAACACGTTCACTCTGACATGAGGGGGAGTAGATAATCATCAACTCTTTTCTTAAGGTGAACTGTTCCTTTAAAATGAGCTGTTTGAACATTTAAATGCCACATCAGGTGTCAGTGTGTGTGTGTGTGTGTGTGTGTGTGTGTGTGTCTGTGTGTGTGTGTGTGTGTGTGTGCATGCTTAAATGTCACTGCAGGTATTGAGGTCATCAGTCTGCTGTGAGCTCGCTGAGGTTGCAGCGCAGCAGACTGACACGTTAAGATTCTGACGGCTTTCGAAAGGCCTCGTCTCAGCCAGTTTGTCTCCGCCTGCAGATTGACGCAGAGAGGCCGCCGGATAAAGTGTTCGCCCAGATCTGCCAGGCGACGGATTCCTGTTTGACCTTCTGATTACTACAACCTCTGCACCGCCCCCACCCCGCCGCCCAAAAAAAACCTCCAAAACTCTGCTATCCTGGAGGTCCCACCTGTAAAGACCCTCCCTCCGCCTCCTCTCTGCTGTATCACTCTGAGGAGACTCTCCCTCATAACCTACACGTGACATACAGTACGCTCATTGAACTCCAGTGGTATGCATGTCCCACCTCATGTTTTTCAAACACACAGCAATCAGTGAAACCTCTTTCTGCTTTTGACAATGACGGAAGCGCCTGGTTGTCATACTCTGCTTCATCAACATGCATCACCTCTCTTTCTTTTTCTCTCTCTCTCTCTCTCTTTCTCTCTCTCTCTCTCTCTCTTTCTCTCACATTGACCTCAATATATGCTGCCAACTGCCGGACCGAGGCAGATAACTGTACTGAGAAAATAGCATCCCCTGCTGTGATTGAGAGCATGTTTCTAGCTAAATGTGGGGAGTATCTCCATTTCCCAGAGGAACCGACAGAGAGAGAGTTCTCACCTCGCTGGAAAGTGAAAATGTCAGTGTGTGAGTGTGTGTGTGTGTTCATGCTCTCAAGCACAGCATCGTGCTTTATATTGTAACAAGCATGCAAGAATTACAATCAAGCTTAACTGCCTTTTGAGCATTAAATAAAAAGCAGAAGAGTATTTACGAATATTGCATTTGTATGTTTGTTTCAGAGCTCATCGTACAGGTGCTTGTTTTGAGTCTGGTATTTAACATTCAATAAAGCCGGTGCATTTGCTAAATGGAGTATTTCTGTGTGTGTTTTGGTGTTTTATGTGTGTTTGTGTGTGTGTGTGTGTGTGTGCGCGAGGACGGGAAATGAGCACAGCTGATCTGATAGCTCCATCTGCTGGTGAGAAGCTCTTAACAGAAAGGTACAGAAAATATATGAAAGGTGACAGAAGGAGAAGCGATTCAGCTCCTCATTTAAAATACACAAAGAGATTGTTCTCATGTCCAGTTGATGGATCCGACACCAGAAAACGACCTTTAACTGCAGCGCTCGGCGGTGCAGAGGAAACTCAGGTCTGTCAGGGAGTGTCTGAAGTAATCACTGATGGTCACAAGTTACACAAAAATTAAAAAAATTAAAACTACATATTACATTTTCCAGATATCCCACTGCTTCATTTTTGATTGCTTTCATTCTATTCTAAAAAAATCCTCATTAACAGCACGATTCCTTTCAAAGAAACAAAAGGAGCACAACAATTCTGTATTTCTCTTGTTTCAGGAGGCAGAAGAGTCTTTCATTGTTTCTCTTAAACACAGTCTGATGTTATTCTGGCAAAGTACAAATTTCAGGGTTTGTAATTAATGGGAACAATCACTACAAAGTTCCATCACATCTTGACGGGTGTGTCACATTAAAAAACGTATGTCAATACCTGATTTCTCAGTGATATTAAAGATGCAGAAATATTAAAGATTTTGTAACTTTTCCTTTAGATTCTTGAATGATCATCATTGTTGAAGCTGCCCAGTTATAATGACCAATATTAAAACTACAGTAAACCACAAAGTGATCCTATTATATTATAATCTTGATTTGGGAAATTAAAAATTTTACTGCACTTTTAATTTATTTAACTGTCAGGAGTGTGTAAATTCAGTTTCTTTGGATTTTGGACTGTTTGTTGGACATAAGAAAACTGAAGCACAACTTTCAGACATTTTTGTGAGTGAAATAATCATTACTAGAGTAGTTACGGAGGACCACACGTGTCACAGAAGTTAATAAAAAAATCAATGATTTACCTTATAATGTAGTCTTTGTATTTATTGAATATTTTGTTTGTAAATGAATGATTAATTAGTTTCTATTGTTCTATTGACACTTGTGATCCCTCCATACAAGTCCATTCAACTTCAGTTATTCTAAATGAAAATCATTCAGTACTGACACGTCTACAACTTTAAATATTTCAAGCTACAACTGATTCAGTGTTGCAGTTACCAATAATTATTGATCAATGTATTTTTTTTGATGAACCACCTTATAATTTGAGCTATAAACTGACTGAAAACGGTTTCATAGAGTCCAAGGTGAGTTTCAAGTGTTGTTTTTTTCCTCACACTGGAAAAAAAAAAAAAACTAGAGAATTTTTACTGCATTTGCTCAGCTGATGTAATTGTTTTACTGCTGTTCCACATTGAGCTTGGAGTGACCATGAGGTATATTAACAATAATAAAACTAGTAATAATAATAATAATACAGGAATCACAGGTATAGAAACACTATTTGCACATATTTTTATTTCCACGGTTCTCCTCTAGCATTTTTTTTTTTTACATTATCTTTTTTTTCTTTTTTTTTCTTTTTTTTTTTTACATAAGAACAGACTGTTATACACAGATATTGAAGCAGGGAAAAGGGGGTGAGGGAAGGAGACGAAAACCATACAAAATGGTGTCTACTCAAGCACAACAAAATCTATGTGTATAAAATTGTGTGGGTTGTTCCACTGTGGAGGCACCAACCACTACCTCAATTCACTTTTTAAATAGATTAATAAAAATACAATCTTTTAAATGGACCTTTAAAGTGGACTGCAAAATTAAAGAAGATCTAGAGGCATGATGACTGATCAGTAATGTAGGACAATGTGGGTCGATGGTGCCACGCAGGAAAGGAGAAGTTGTGGCCGTTCAGAGGAGGAATCATCACCCCCCCCCCCCCCCCCCCCCAAAAAAAAAAAAAAACATATTTCATTTTTTGTTTTTTTTAAATGGCACACAGCAACTAGCGCTGGCTACTTTTCACCATATACTTGTACACTCAACATGATCAATAACGGCACACATTGGGGGGAGGAGAAAAAACAACCCAAAAACACAGTATTGTGTATTTTTCCATTCGTTCTCATTCGCCTGCCTTCAAAAACATTTGCTCTCCATGCTGTAGTGCTTGTTAGACATGTTTTAGTGGAGAGAGCAAAAAGGGAAAGGAAAAAAACATGAAAGTGTGTGTCTATGTGTGTGTGTGTGTGTGTGTGTGTGTGTTTGTGTGTGTGTGTGTTTGGAAGGTGAGGGGTTGAGAGCAGCGTTATGTGACAGTGGTGGGGATGGCTCCATGCTGAAACATGGCGCACAATCCATTGAACACATACAGGTCTGTCTGAAAAATGTCATCTGGATCAGCAGAACTTCCTACAGTCTGCAACCGGAGGAGAAAAAAAAAAAAAAAAACACACCGGCCTCAGCATCAAGTTCCACACCGCCTATCTTCTCTCGCAGCAGCCCCAGCTCCCGCTGAGGATGTGCGACTCATAAATACTCAATCTACAGATACCTAGCTAGAACATTTTTTCACTCTTGCATAACACGGAGAGACCACATACACACATACAAACCACCTATGTGTATCTCAGTTGATGACTTCACAGTCCACTATGACACACTGGTCAACCACATTATCTCCATTAGGTGGCGCTTCACCAGACTGATCATCAGTTCTCCAGTTTCAAAGCAGCACAGGGAGGTAACTGGAGGTTGATGGGGGGTAAGAGGGGAACAGGGACAGCCCTCCTGGAGTCACAGAGCTTGGGAATGTCGGTGTGCCTTCTGGTTTGTTTGTTTGTTTTTCTTTGTTTTTAAAAATAGTGTATCGTTTCAAATCACAGATCCGTTGATTAACCTGGCTGAGGTGGAGCGGGGGCCACCTTGTTCTGAGGAACCAACATGGCCGCCCTTTTTGCTCAAGTCAGGGAGGCCAGTTTACCAACAGCCCCCCCCCACCAGCAGCACTGTGGTCTGCTCTGAGGCCCCCGGCTGTCTGCCTGCCTGCTGGCCTTCCTGCCTGGCGGCGGGTTAAGCGGTTATCTTGGACTTGGAGGATGGAGCCATGCACAGAGTGGCCTGTGGGATATGTGGAGAGAGCCTGGAGCTAGGGGCGCTTGGGACCCTGTCATCTGTTGGCTGGGAAGTAGTTCGGGTCCAGGTAGTTGTAGCCTGCGGTCTGTGGAAGGCAGTAGTCCCTGTCCAGGAAGGTTTCTGGCTGGTACACCGGTTCCAGGTGGTGGTTAGGCTTGTGGGTCTCTGTCTTGAACAAGCTGGTAGAAAACAAAACAAAAGAAGCTGTCACTTAGTGTAAGCCAAAAAAAAGACATTGTTTTGGCAGTGTGATGATTCTTTAGTAAAGAAGGATTGAATCATAAATCTCAGAACGGAGCCGCTGATCGATGTGATAATTCAATGTTAATAACTAAAGAATTTTAAAAGAATTTTAGGGCGGCACGTGGTGCAGTGTTTAGCACTGTCACCTCACAGGGCTGGGGCCCTTCTGTGCTTCCTCCCACAGACCAAAAACATGCATGTGCGGTTAATTGGAGACTCTTAATTGCCTTTAGGTGTGAATGATTGTCTGTCTAATCTATGTGAGCCCTGTGATGGACTAGCGACCTGTCCAGGGTGTACCCCGCCTCTCGCCTAATGACAGCTGGGATTGGCTCCAGCCCCCCGCAACCCTCTAGAGTCTAGTCTAGAGGATAGGTGGTTTGGAAAATTAATAAAGAATTTTTCCTTTTCTTTATGTTGTCACTTGTTCTGTTTATCAGTTTATCGATCAACTATGAAGCACTTTGACCTACATAAACCTGTATGAGAGGTGATATATGAATAAAGTTTGACTGATTTGATTGATTGATGTTCCAAATAAAAATCATTAAATGTGCGAAGAAACACATTTACATTTCACAACTAGAGACAGCTATGACTCTTTTGACTCTTAAGTCAGTTTGAGTGCTGATAGATAAATGTCACTTTAAATTATTTTTTCTTTCTTTTTAAAAAGCCAAACCTTTTAACAGCTCATTGATACGTAAACTGAACAAAGGCTAAAAGCTAAATACTCTTAAAGTAAACCAAAAAAAGCCCAAAACTATATCATAATATTGATACATTTTGTTAGGATTTTTTATATCTTTTCTGGAAAAGATGTTAAAAAACAGTTTATGCGCAAATTATTCAGACAGGAATGTCAGTTTTTGGTTAATCAAGTCAATGAAACACATTAAATAAAATGTCCATTAACACATTAATGCAAAACTCAAGAATCCATATTACCATACCACGCCATGCCTTTCATTTACCACAGTGCTCATAGATATTAAAGGGCAGCTACCACAGTACAAATGCTACAGAAAAATCTCAAATAAATAAAGTCACATATATATATATATATATATATAATTATCATTTTGTTCATCCCTAAGCAGCTGAATGAAGCAGTTTAACTCTCGTGACAGAGGCGGAGCTTCTCACCAGTCGGAACAGTTGGAGCAGAAATCAACGGAGCTGTCCTGCGGACAATCCTGACAGTGCCAACGCACTCCCTGGATAGGCTCCATGCCGCAGACGTCACACTGTGTACAAAACATGGAAACACAAAATAAACCACAGAATACACTAATACAAAATCAACATCCAACAACTATTAAAAACCCTGATAAAAGTTGTTGTTCCTGAATGGATTAACACACTCGGATGTGTTTTGAATAACACAAAGAGCCTCAACTCCACACTGTTTACCAACACTATAAAACAAATATGAAATGCTACACTGTTTATCAACACTATAAAACAAATATGAAATGCTACACTGTTTACTATGCTGATATTACAAATCTCAAATCAACAACTTCAGTAATATGTTGTTCCCAATTTATAATCTTAAAGAACATGAAAGGAACACAATCATCAGTTATTTTGTTTTCTTCGTCAAGCTTAAACACAGGAGGAAATACACTGAAAAAGGCAGAGCTGAAATGTTCGTGCATTTTCCCCTGTGATCAAATTAGATGAAGGAAACTAAATAAAAGGAAAAATATATAAACAGATTTGATATGAAAAAACTTTTTTGTGCTTTGAGCTTTGACCCCAGTCCCCCCTTTTTATTTTTGGTTGGGCATGATGTTCTTTACTTTTTCTTTGCCAATTTAAAATCTGAATATTTCACAAATAAGAAAATGTTTCCCATTTTCTTTGTTGTTAAAATCAAGACATAGCATGCAATTAGGTTTGTACCTGGTGATCAGTGTACAATCTATCACTCTCCTCATAATGTAGTTTTAATATCCCACAAGCAGATAAATGAGAGTATAAGCCAACGCAGACGCTTCACCTTGTATCCTAAATGCCGCACCCCGACCTTATCCTCCTGGATCTCCTGGAGCTTCTGTTTTTTCAGCCGCTTCAGCTCCAAAAGCTCTTTGTACTCTGGCAAATTTCTAAACTCTACAGGTATACCCTCGTCATCCTGAGTGTGCAGGAAGACACACACACACACACACACACACACACACACACACACACACACACACACACACACACACACACACACACACACACACACACACACACACACACACACACACACACACACACACACACACACACACACACACACACACACACACACACACACACACACACACACACACACACACACAGAGAGAAAAAGACAAAGAGGAGATGAGTGATAGGCATCAGGACACCTGCAGAGACAATATATCGACACGACTCCAAGGATCCAATCTGGCAGGAATATTCTTTCTTTTTTATCGCGTACAGACAACTTTGCATTCATTATTGATCAGGTTAATTTTAGATGAACAAGAGAAAATTATCAATAAACACCATTCTCGGTTTTCTTCTGTTTGGACAGCAGTGTTGTTGTAAGCAGATTGTCTTTCAGCTTAAAGTACAAGTGCAAACCACTGTGTCCTTCAAAAAAGCTCAATGCTGCTGTGGTGAGAGAAATTTATAATGTGAAAAAAGCGTAAAAGTGCAGCTTAATTTTCAGAAAAATAAATCAGACTTCTGGGGTTTTGAATGGGAAATGGCTTTGTGAGAATCTTGCTTAGCTGCAGACGCATTTGGTCTCAGCGGAATTGAATTCCATCCTGCAAATGCGACCAAAGTTAAAGGACAACCTGATGAAGTGCTGAATTATGGTGGCTCATGCTGGCGACACCGTTATGACTTTACTTTATACCGGCGGTGTCAGAGGTTTTGTTAACGTGCTGGTGGAGCCGGGAGCCTGTGTTCTCAGCAGGGCACGGCGACCCGGTTTTACTTAAAGGTTACTGTCATCAAAGAGAGAGAGAAAGAAAATGTCAGCGCCTGGATAACAGCGAGCGTCTGCTCTGATTTAACTGCTCTCAACAGTACACAGTGCCCTGATTGGAGTGGGGGGGGAAAAGTAGACACACATGATCAAGGAGCAAAAGCTTCATTTCATCCAAAGGTGTTAAAGTGGAGTTAAGAAAGAGAAAGAGGGAGAGAGAGAGAGAGACAGCCTGTCACAGGAAAGGAGACGTAAGTGATAAAGCAGGGAGCACAGACGCAGTTTGTTTCGCCTTGTCTGAGACATATTCAAATGAACCAGTTGGGTATAAAAAATTTTAAAAATCTTCCAAATGCACAAAACATTCAGCCTTCACCAGTTTACATCTTACAGGTCACTGATTACAGGAGGAGGAAGAGAATTTAAAAATGTGGACGGTGAGAAAGAAGGAAGAGATTGTGATTTGTGATTAGCTTAATTCAGCTGCAAAGTGCCACAGTCTGGTTGATGATCAGTGACACGAAAAAGTAAAAGGGGGAAAAGATCAGTAATAATCTCCCAGGCCATATAAATGGGAGCTTAATTGTGCAAAAATAAGTGAAAATTATTTTTGAAAAATGCACTGTGGCTTTCAGTAATTACTCCACAGAGAGAAACCGAGAAATACACAAAGAGAGAACTGACCGAATCATCAGCAGAAGGGTCCTGCATGCTGCCGTAATACGTTGACCGTTCGTCATCTTCGTCCATGTAGACCGGAGGCTCATAGGAGGTCAGGAAAGTGGACGGCCGGTACAGGTGCTTGTTAAGGTGATGCTGCCTCTTACTGGATGCCTGAGGAACAAACAGGTATGGTTACAAGAGCATTTCATGAAAGTTGAATCGCTTTTTCTCATAAAAATCAATGCAATGACAACTATAACTACATTCAAATTAGTAATTCGGTGCAATTACAGGCTTTAGTAAACAAGATGAGCATTACCTTTTTAGTGTACATGCAGAGGTTGGGTGTTCTTCCAGGCACAGGGATACCAGCTTTTGTCAGTTTGATGAAGTACTTTTGAACCCTACTGGCAACCTGGAATATTTTAACAGGAAAATGTCTCTGTTAATGATTTCTGCAAATGAGGAACAGCCGCTTTAAGTAATTGAGGTGACACACATGTATCATCCAGGTTCTTGCAGTGGGTTTAGTGAGTCAGTGTGTACAGTGGGCCATTTTACAGTCTGTTTCCTTAGTGAAGACAGTTAGATTCATCAAACACACGACAGTTGTTCAACTGGTTCAGAGACAACTAAAAAATATGTTGTTTGACAGGAAACAGTCAATGTTAGCCGAGTCAGTTGTCAGCTGCAATTTCTCGTTGTGATTTTTTATTTTTTATTGATATATGCATCACACGAGAATAAGGTTTTCTAGTTAGCTTGGATTTTTTCTTTGTCACCTGTTTGGCTGTTCTATTGCCCAACTCATCAGCAATCTTCTGCCATCGTCTGGTCTCCACTTCCTCCGGAGGGAACTTCACAAGAAGCTGCTCCAGTTTTTTCTAAAGAAAAAAAACTTGGTACATTAGTGTTTAATATATCGACTACGCTTTTATTACAAACCTAATATCCACCACACAAAAAAAGCCTGTAGAGCTGGTTGGTAACACTGATTATTATACATTTTAATGCATGCAAAAAATATATGTAAAATGAATCTGAGTATGTAGTATGTCTACTGAATACATTTAATAATAGATTTTCCCCAAAAAATCCAAGTGAGAAATTGTGCCATGAAATTTAACTTTTTATCTACAATAAACTTGAAACAATTAAAATGTATTTATACCGATTAGACCTCAAATATTTAGTTTATTAATTGATTTGTCAATTGGTATTTTCATAATCAATCATTTCTTTCTTTCTTTTCTTTTACTTAATGTTTTGTGTGTTGTTGTGTTGCTATTGATGTTTCTTGGCAGCATTATAAATGAGGATTCCTCCTCAATGGTCTTTCGAGGTAAAATAAAAAGGTTAATAAATACATAAATAAATTTAAGTCATTTTTCAGCAAAAATGCAGAAAATGCACTTGTTCCAGCTCCTCAGATGTGACTGTTTTCTTAGTCTAGGATGGTAAATTGAATATTTTTGGGGTTTTGGACGGCTCATCAGACAAAGCAGGCAAATCAAACACATCAGCTTGGAATCTGGCAAATTGCAATGCAGCTTTTTACTGCTATCCACCATATTTTAGACCAATCAATCAATCCCTTTATTGTAAAAAATGTGCAGATTACTCGATAGTGAAAGTATTATCAGTGTTCCTGCACATTCTTGGTTAATCGTCTGGCTGATTTCAAATGCAACATCTTACTGACCTGTTCCTCCACAGTCCACAGCTGGTTAAATGTGTCAGGCTTATTTGGGTGACAAATCCTCCCCCTGATCATCTGTCAAGAAAACACCAGTGACAGGCATGTTAAAAAGGCAAAAAGACTGACATGGCAAAAAATAATGGGTGCTCGATCATTTTGTAAAGATCTGTACAGATGAACTGGTTGGCACACTGAATCCGTCAATTTGACAGAGAAAGCCCGGCTGTCAAATGTGACTAAAGATGTGTCACTGTGAAGACGCAGGAAATAAGCGACTCTTTGACTCAGTTTAGTCAGAAAATGCAAATGGGCTTTGTACAATATAAACAGAGAGCAACATAAATAATCAAGGAGTTGTTGGCTTGGTGTTAAATGCACAGACACGTACATATAAACAGGCAGAATGAGACATAATCAGAGGTGTGAGAGAGGCAGCTCCTCATGTTTCCATAGATACGGTCTTTAGCTCTCAGATGTGCTGCATTCTTAACTATGTCAAGAAGTGAGAATGGGGGAGGTGAGGAGGGCAGGCTGAGGAAAATGGTAATAACCTGATGATTTGTAGGGTAACCTGCAGGAAAGCGGTGACTCACCCGCTACAGTTAGGAGTGGATGTAGCTGCCTCTGAACTAATGATATCCTGGGAGACGATCACAGCTGTGATGACAGCACCGGCTTGTGTGTGCTGTACAGATTATTTTAGAGAGGAAGCTGAGGCGTACCTGCGTTTGCCTGCTGTTCTCTGGGCCATCACTAGTGGGCAGAGAAGAGTACATGGTGGAGGATTCGCCTTCCTTCTTGGGCTCCACAGGACTTTTTGGTCGAAGTGGTAAACCTGAAGCAGAATTAGTATTTTTAAGACTGTAAAATGCCTTAAGAGTCTTTTTATGTTCTACAAGATAATACATAATAAATCTTTGAATTTATACATGCCTTGGTCAAAAATCAGCTTAAGCCGCCTGGTTTTGCGTTTTTTGTCGCAGAACTCTCTCTCAAAATCACCGAGGCCTGAGGTGTACTGCTCCCACGCAATGTCAGGGACCTGGACGACTCGCTGAGGACACGGCAAGCCCAGATTCGCCTGAGGACGAGCAGAATAAGCGATCAATCGTTTCTTAATCTGCAAGTGAATTTATGAACTATTAATTTAACTTCAACAAGGCCAGAGAAGAGACGTTAGATGAGAAACCAACAGACAAAGTCAGACATGCTTTGACATTTTGGGGACATCGTCTACTTTTGTAATGCTGATACTGAATGATGTGATCACTTTGTAATCTGTGCTTTCATAACCCTGCTTTTAAGTCCAGTCTTGAATAATTCAATCGAGCAAAAATTGTGAAGATTTTTTACAGCTTTGTCCCTCTTAACCTTTAAAAAAGAGGGGCTTTTTAGTGATTCCAATTCAAGAGGTGAGATTGACAGTTATGTGCTCTTAATACTGAGCGAAGACAAATGTTTCCCCACATAATTTCACAACAGTTTCAGTTTTGCATGCATAACTTAATTCTCCATGCAAATAAAATAGGATACGCCCATAAGTAAACATTACCAATTTTACATGGGTGCTTGATTCAGGCTTCTTCAACAGATATTCTGATTTTATTTGGTGGCCACAATTACCTGATTGCATTTATTTGCAAGTAGAAAAGGCGGATATTGTGCACATCCAACCCTAGACGTGTGCAGGTGCAGGGCAAAGAGTTGCAGCGTCATACAGTGGAAAAGGAATAGCAGTCTGCCAATTGAATTTTACAGGCTCCCAAATATTTATTAAAGCAACATCTAAACCAGCAAAGTAACCCTCAGGCAAAAACAAAAAGTCAGATCTAAAGCAGCATGTCTCAGAGAGGACTTGATGCACAGTTAACTTTAAAATCTGCACATTGTATTCGCACAGTTTCAAGCAACTCATTCAATTAAAGGGTTTGTTGTAGACATTAAAACTTCCATAAAATAAATTTTTCTGCCGTGCAATGTTGGACTTTGAGCATGTCAGTCTATCAAAGACATGGTTCTGTATTCTTTTGTTTTACCCTTTTCTGCAGCTGCTCCACAAAGTTGATGGGATCGCCGAGTGCCTCTCTCTGGTGACACCCCAGAGTCTCCAAGTCCAGTATGGCCTGTGTGCGCTGGGCCTCCAGGACTCCGATGGTCTGCAGCAGCCTCTGATAACTGAGGGGAGCAAAGTTAGACATGAGTTGAAGGAAGGGACCGCTTACATTATTTAACCTCACGCTTGCAATGCTGCAGTGCATCAAACTTTTAGACCCCAGACCATGAATAATTCATCCATGGTGCTGAGAAACTAAATACAAGGCATTCTCCTGTATTTGTATCAAAATCTGCAAATAATGTGTAATGAAGTATAATAAAAGTTGTGTGATGTTAGTAATTCTTGACAAGGAAAATTGGAAATTATGCCTATATCATCTTGTCCAACAGCCACTTTGGCAGATACCTTGTATATTTAAAGTTTCCTAGTTTGGCCATCGAGAACAAATTAAGTTGATAAGGGGAAAATACATTAAAACACTGATCTGATTTATAGATGTGCACATTACTGAGATTTCACAGCAAACAACAAAACCTTTGTATGTCAAAAAATTGGGTTTTGCTGTGCTTGAGGAGCCTTCAGAGCTGGAGACATCTGACCTTTCTACTCAGAGCCTCTGGGGCAACAAGGGAGCTGCAAACTGAGCTGTCAATGACTAAGTGTGGTACTGACTCAGAGGCTTTGCAGTGTGAGTGGAGTTGGAGGAATCCACAGGAATGTGACAGCATCCTACATGACTATAAACCTAATGCAGGTGCTCAATGAAGCAGAGTGGATCAATCTCCCCTAACAGGACATGAATGAAAATCAATACGCAGGACACAATTTATTCACACCAGCTGCCGGTGGTTTGAAAATCCTACAAGCAAAACATTCAGACTAGTCGACTGTGTTTAACCTCATATACTTCCATTTGTTACAGAATAAAAGCTGCATATATTTCTCTGCAACAGTGACACCCAAAAAACATACTACATCATAATTTCCTGTACTGCCGATTGGAGTGTGAGATCTCTGAAAAAGAAAGCAAGCAAACATGTTGACTTCCTCAGATGAACAGATGATCTGTGCATTAATCTGTTTTGGGGGATGAGGAGGACTTGGCTCTGCTTCTCAACACTTTGGACTCGCTCCAGGTGTCCAGGGACAAGCTGGGTGTACCATTACAAAAAACGATGCCAAAGGAAAAGCTGTCCAGGACAATAGTGTTGTGAACTCAGTGCCTTATAATCAAGGATTGGGGCTTGAAAACATAAAGAGATATGGGCAGAGGCGACAGTCTCAAAATCCATAAAGCTGTAAGATGCATATACAAGATATTCTATATAAACATCAATTATGTCAGTGTCAATTTTCCATATTAAACATCCCTAAAACGCCTAGTCATGCTTCCCAAAAACTGACTCCTCGCCACATTGATCTGAGCCTTCAAAGATTCCTCCGACTCAGCACAACCGAACCTTGGCATGTCACTGAAACTTGATTGAATTACCGTGCAAAACTAGAGCGGTGAAATTTTATTCTGAAAGCCATTAGTCAAATTTGAAACATTCACCAATACTAGTGACAAAGACAAAAGGAGGCTCGGCTGATGATGTCTCTAAGCCCCTGAAGTCCTGCACCCCCCTCCTCCTTATGAAGACACATCGAGAAACAGCTGACCTGCCACAGTGCGGTTAGCAGAGCCTGACTGAGCGCAGCGTGGGACCTGTCCAACAACATGTACATCCCCTCCTGCACAACGACTGAAACCAAAACTCACGCAGCTCAACACTGAGAAATAATTTTCCTCTAAAAAAGAACCAATCCCCCCCCCCCCCCCCTTACTTAGCAGACACAATCAGCTTTGTACGTTTTTTAACATCCAATCTCCCTTTGGAAATCTGACAATTGGCAGCTAATTCACACAATCACAGAAGTGGGTTGAAGATGGAAATTAAATGCTGGAAAAACACATAAAAACGTACAGATTAAGACAGGAGCTGTACTGAGATGCTGACCAATATATTCACATAATAACTGACAAATGACTCTGAAAATAACTAAGATAATTAAACACAGTGAAAAAACCCCACAGATAAGCTTACATGCCAATTCAATGTCTCCTACCATCTGTTCTTGGAATTTAGGGGTGGGAGGGTCTGCTGACTAAAAAAGCTACTTACGATTATTCATAATGGTTTCCCGCCATACATTACACAGAAACTCCTGTCGCTCTGTGGTGCTATGACTACAACTTATTACTAAGTAGACACAAAACATTTAAATATAAGAAAATGC
Organism: Scomber scombrus; assembly: GCF_963691925.1. NCBI lineage: Eukaryota > Metazoa > Chordata > Actinopteri > Scombriformes > Scombridae > Scomber > Scomber scombrus. Next base: position 21,962,976 of record NC_084980.1, read on the forward strand.
AGGTCATAACCAGGATTAAGTTATTTTTCATTCATTAGCAGGATCTCAAGATAAATCTGAGGGGCAGTGAGATATTTAAGGATGACAGAAAATAAGGTTTTTTTACATATACATTTCCTGTGAAATACTGAGAGGTTTCACCTCTTCACGCTTTAACAGTTATTCAAATTAAACAATCTAAGGTTTAGAGGAGAAAATGACTCTTCAGTTAAACTACTCACACTACTTATTCAGCCAATGAGGAGAGGGCACCACCAGAGAACCACTGATGTTTATGAACACAATAAAACTAATTCTCTTGTGGACTTAACCTCGAATGAGACTAAACTGAAAGATTCTTGAGGTTATTACCACACACACACACACACACACACACACACACACACACACACACACACACACACACACACACACACACACACACACACACACACACACACACACACACACACACACACACACACACACACACACACACACACACACACACACACACACACACACACACACACACACACGTTAAATCTCTAGGTGACAAATCCATCAACTCAAGTGCGTCTCTGGTTTATTCCAAACCACGGACCAGAAGTAACGCAGTGATCACAGAATATATTGAACGACATGTGTGAGAGCAACTTTCAACAAAAGATGAGGAGAGATCTGAATCCCCGGGGAGTTCCCACATACTCTTTGTTGTGTTTAAGAGCCAGGTGGTCGGACTCAAAGTAATACACGTCTGGCTCCTCCTCTTCCTCCTCCTCCTCAGCCGCCTGGCTGCGTGTCAGCTCCTTGCTGCTCTCGGCCTCTTTGCCCTCCACAGGCCCACCGTCCTCACCACCTGCCCTGTCTCCAGGATCCATAGACGCCGGCTCCTCATTGGAGGGGCCCGAAGAGTCTGAGGGAGCAGGTTCCTCCATCATGGGACAGTCCTCCTCCAGCCCTGTCACCACCTCCCCCTCCTCCCTCAAGGGACCATTGTCTCTAGGAGGAGAACTGGGCTTGGAGGAGGAAGCTTTGCCACCAGTGGCAGCCCTCCTGGGTGAAGTCCGCAGGGTGTATCTGTGTTCATAGAGCTCTGTGAAAGAAGGGGGCGTGCTGGATATTGAGGGGTTACACCCTGGCTCTGTGGGGGAGGGGGTTGGTGCTAGTGGGGGTGTAGTTTCTCCTGAGTTGCTGTTGTTGATTGGACTACTGTTCGTGTTGTTGTTGTTGTTGGTGGTGGTGGAGGAGGTGGAGGCAGCAGCTTCCTTTACCGGTGTCACTGGCCAGCCGTTGGTGTCACTCTCGCTCTCCGTCACCTGCTCCTCGTGGGCTAGACACAAGGGGTCCCCCACCACATCAACCTCCACCTCCTCCACCTCCTGCTCCTTGGCCACGACCAACTCGGGGACAGGATCCTCCGGAGCAGCCTCTAATGTCGGAGCAGGTGAGGCCGACGGTTCCCCTGAGCCAGGCACCTCCATCTGCACAAGGCCAGAGTTTCTACAAGGCACGGCGGGGTCAGGGGAAGAGGGAGCCCCCGTCTGACTACCGTTGAGCAGCGACGGGCAGTTGGTGGCAGAGGTGGGATTTGCACTAGGCTCTTCAGTAAGTGTGCTAGCTTCCTCTGCTTTATTCTCTCTGAGTCCATTCGAGGCCTTGTGGGCATTCGGGGGCTGAGCTGCCCCGTCACACTCCGCATGACCATCCTCTGCCTCGCCCCCCGTCGGCTCACCTTCCTCTTTACTGAGGACGGTTGAGGCGGGAGCCGCATTAGCAGAGTTTTGGCTGGAAAGTTCTTCACAACTGTTGTCCTTGCTAGGCTCCGGGACAGAGACTGGACTTTCAGATTTCAGGAGCTCGGGGTTCTCCTCGTGTCCCTGAGACTCTCCAGAGCGGGAGCATCGCTTGGCCCTTTTAATTTGAGGGGAGGCATCCTGCGCCCCCTTCCCTCTATCACAGTTCTCGGACTTCTCAGGACTATTGTCTTTTTCCAAACAGGACACGCCCCGCTTCCTGGAGCTGGTCCATTGCTCTGCCTCAGTCGGAGAAGCATTCGAGTCAGTTAGCTTTCCCTGCAGCGAGGCCTGCTGCTGGCCGTCCTGCTGAGTGTCCTGCTTCGTATCACGCTTGGCGTCCTGTTTAGCATCTTGCTTCGACTCCTGTTTGGCATCCTGCCTCGACTCCTGCTTGGCGTCCTGTTTAGCGTCTTGCTTCGACTCCTGCTTGTCGTCCTGCTTTGAATCCTGCTTGGCGTCCTGTTTAGCGTCCTGCTTCGACTCCTGCTTGGCGTCCTGCTTCTTCTTGGGAGAGCGGGCCCTGGGTAGCGGAGACACAGCGGTCTCCTCTGGCTGGGCGATGCTGCGGTTCCTGAGGGTTCGACCACAAAACTTCTCATCCAATCCATTGAGCCCCACTGATGACCTTGTGACGCGCGAGGAACGGGACGCGGCCATACTACGGCGGGTGCCTACAGTCTCTTCATCATGGTGCTCTCTCCTCTGCAGCAGAACGTGGGCACCTGAAAAACACACACAAACACACACATTCACTTCAATAAGGCGGCATAATCAGTGAACACTGTAAACCTTTACAGCTCAATGAATGCACCACTGCACTGATGTTATAACAGTTACAGGTTTGATTGGTTTCACTGGCCAGCCAAGCTAAAAAAAATAAATGCAGGAACAAAAGCGTCCACCGGCAGGCCTTTGTTAAACACTGCTCGGGCCATTTCTCAGCTCACGGCCAGAGGGGTATTGATTTCTCCTGTCATTGTAGCTAAGCAACACCTTCTGTCCACAGGCTAAACCAGATGTCTTATATGTAATAGGTGTGAGATCTTACACTGGGCAGACGATGAAACAGGAAATAATAAAAAAGGTCAGATAATCCACCTCGTTGAAAATGACCAGTCAGTAAATCTCTTCAGACGCCTCACAAATGTAACAGCGTTGGAGCTCATCTGTGTGTGCTTTGTAAGTCTAACAAAGATAAAAGGTGACTCCATAACGAAAATCCAAAAAGCTGGCATGCAGTAGATTTTTTATTTTCTTTATTTAAATTGAACTAATTGCCATTAAAATAAAACAACTCATCATATAGAAATATTAAAATAGGATGTGCAGATCTCTTTAATTATGCTCCAAAATGATGGAAAACTCTACCTAAAGCTGTAATAGTCACCTGAAAACATATTTATTTAATCTGAATATTAATTAGAGTCATTTCAACTTATTTTTACGGATTGTCTGTATTGTCTTTTTTTGTTGTCGTTTTATTGTATTGTACGTTTATTTTTCTCTGTAAAGCACTTTGAGCTACATCCCTTGTATGAAAGATGCCCTATAAGTAAAGTTTACTATAATTATATAATGTGTATGTATGTTAGTAAGGGCACATTTATTCTGTTTTTATAATTATCATTTATTTGAACATATATTTTAATCACATTCTCACTCATATAAGGATAAATATAGTTTTTGCGGCTGACTGGTTGCTGACAGAGAAGCTACCTTATATTTCTTACTTCCAGTTCAGCAGAGATAAAACTGCGGACACAGGTTTGTCATCACGCACTGCCTGCTGTTTATCTCTTTTTTTATGACAGGTGTGCTGGAGCACCGAGAGGCTGTGATCCTTTTGAAACTAGTCAGAAGGTACAGAAAATGAAATATTCCCGACAACAACAACAACAAGAATAATCCTACATAAAGCAGAATTAGAGTGAGGACAACCATTGAGGCTTCAGACGTGACGATTAACTTCCTGACACAATTTACACAACAACAACAACAACAACAAAGCTTTCCCAAACTCGCTCTGCATGTTTCTTTGGTATCCTGCACATGAACTACAAACAACAAAAAAGAAAGAGTACAAACTGTAAAATGCCAGCCACTAATAACATGTCAATATTGGATGTCTTATTCAATATAAAATTAAATTTCACGACAAAAAAAGATAAATTTCATGCACGAACAATTCAGCTGCAGTCTAGGTCAGACAATGCATGATTATTTAAGTATGTCAAACACTTTAACAAGCTTCTTTAGGGTAAATTAAGTTATTATCATTAAAGGTCAGGTTATGCTAGAGAAGAACTAGTTCATAATCAGTGCTCATAGAGAGTGATGAGGCACAATATCCTTTTAAAAATGGGGAATAGCAGCACACGCTTGTCTCACCTGGAAGACATTCATAGTATTCTTGCACTTTGCATTACCACATGAAAGAGTGACAAAAATAGTTTGAGAGAGAAAAGTTCAAACCCTGGCTCCTTTCTCACCATCGCACACCTGGCCGAGCACAGTATGTGAAATGGGTGTGAATGATGTCAGATTGTCTATTTTAGAAAGTAACAAACTGTCGGATGAAGCCGCCCCACTCCTCAATCAGAGAGGTGTGGGTGTGTGTGTGTGTGTGTGTGTGTGTGTGTGTGTGTGTGTGTGTGTGTGTGTGTGTGTGTGTGTGTGTGTGTGTGTGTGTGTGTGTGTGTGAGTGTGTGTGTGTGTGTGGTTTCTGAAGACACGCAGGTCTGGCCAGTATTTTAGCACTATAAGGTTGTAAATGGGGCAAACATAACTTCATTAAAAGAGCTGAGTTGCTCATCTACCTCATTAATACACTGAGCATAAGCAGATATGTACAGTTGTGGTTTCTCTCAGTGTTTCTGATTCCACTACAGCTACAGCATAAAGGTCAGGGAGTGAAGTGGACGTAAAACAATATGTTTGAAAAAAAAGAAACACCATTGTGGCTGGCGGTCATGGACGACTAAAAATGGAATAGCGAAGCAGCTTTCACATTACAAACAACAGACCTTAACATTAAGGCTGCTTTGAAAATGCATCAATGTGAATAAACGCATACAGAGTTCCTCAATTTTCTACACATTCATCCCACAATCAATCAAATTTTAGTGGGTAAATTGGATGATTATAAACCATGTACATATATTATTCTTAATCTAAGTATTCATGATGATTAAATTGTGTGTTTAAAAAAGTAGGGGCAACAATCTGAGAGATGTTTCCTGCCCAAGTCAGAAAAATCCCCCCATTCCCAATTAACACACACACACACACACAAACTTGCCACTGAAGTCTCCTCTAGACGACAAGAAATCACAGCTTCAACTAATAAATCTAACAGAGGACAATAAAATATGTGACGTGGTTAAGGTCACATATTTAGGTCGTTTTAAAAGTGACACGCAGTGGATAAATGATCTCAGCTGTGTCCTACACAGAAAAGACGACACGCCGCAGTCTGTTGTAAAAAAAGGAGGGAAATAATCGCATCAATTAACATTTTGGTCGTGTTGTTCATTTACATGAATTCCCAGGGCATCAGTCTGTGGGCCGACCTCTGTCAAAACTCATTTAAAAGCTCCTTGTTGCCTTTCCTGGAACGATCCCACCCTTTCCTGTACCGTGCCAACACAGCAACATCAAATCCAAAAAAGGCTTTACCTTTAGCCACAGCTACATTTTGATAAAACCCTCCTTCAGGGGGGATCTTACAGTATGGTCACCTGGAACAATATGCGCTGCGACCACGTGCACATTATTACTCACACTCCACCAAAGACTCCAGCTGAGAAAGCTAATGTGATTTGTCCATGCATAAAATAAGAGAGAGAAAGAAAGAAAAACAGAGGGGGCAGGTTATTCAGACTGAGCACTCATCCTTAGACTCAACACGACAAACCTAATTAAGCCCGCCTGCTCATCTGACCTGCTCTCAACACACACAAGAAAAAAGAAAGAAGGAAAAAAAAAGATAGAAAACTTATCACTACTTCACAATGATCAGGGTTACAGTTTCACTAAATAACTGAAAAATGTTTGCTCACATTTCACACGTCGTCCTAATTATTAACATGTAGTTGGTATGGATGGAAAAGGCCTCAATTAATAATTAATAAAGAAAAAAAGAAAAACTACAGCTGCTTGCAGGTGCTTTTAGGAAATAAAAGAGTTAGTTTGGTGCACATGAAATATAAAGCAAGTTGTGATTACTTTGCTGATGTGACTACCCTTTCTAAGAATAAGCTTGTGCTCATGTAAAGTACACCTGATGGAGGAGTTATGACTGGAATGTAAAACAAAAAGGAGTACACGTAGTAAAGATGGTGCGTGGGATTGCTGCTTTTTTTTATAGTCCACATTGTTACAGAGTAGTTATGCAATGACTTTCTTTTTGAGGGTATATTACTTTACAAATATTTTAATAATGACAGGGCTTGAACATACATGCTATAAACTCTTAAAGCAGATATATTTTAGGCCAGTAGCTACAAGCACTGAAAAAATAAATCTGAAGGAAAGACTAATTTAATCAAAGGGTTACAAGAGGGTAGTGTACATCTCTGTTACACAAAATCATGATTATTTTTTCTGGTTTTCTTTTATTTCTGTGTTTTTTCCCGCCTCCTTCATTAAATAATGTATGCTTTCAAATCTTTAGGCCTCTAGAAATCCTCCAAAATAAACTGTCTAATATTGGGGGAAAAAGGAGCACTCTCTGCTTGAAGTGCTTATAACTCATGTCAACAGTAGGGGCCATAACCTCAGAACGAGGGGGTCGCGAGTACACATTGCTTCATTTAAAAAAAAAAAAAAGCGCAACAAGCCACAAAGGTTGGGAAGCGTTCCATTAGAGCCAAACATCTGACTGAAGGGCTCGACCCGGAGATGCCCTGCTAATATTTTACATGTTCTTTGTCAGTTGTTAGTGGGGGTATTAATCACAGTAAGCACAGATGATTTATGGATTAGGAGAACAGTTGCACATATTTCTGGGGTTATTTTTAAGCCACTTATAAACATTTAATTATAGTAACTTGTCATGAATTAAATACTAGAGAGATTAAAGTAAAGTAGTTCCTTTTTCGAGGAAAATCTCAAACACACCTACTTATTTACCATTTGCAAGTTTTAACTACTGGAGTATATAAAATCTGACTATAAGATAAGACAAGATAAAATAAGATAAGATATTCCTTTATTATTTTCTACAATGGGTGAAATTTACATTATTGCAGCAGTGGATAGTAAAAATAGAAGAGCGTCAATAAAAAGAATAAAGAACAATAAATAATAAGTAAGTACAAAAGTAATAAAAACAATAGTACCAAAAAAATGTATAGGAAACAATAGTAATAGTAACATTATGTACAAAAGTAATATTGGTGTTAAGTTATATTGTTGTTGCACACATTTAAAGTGATATATATATATATATATATATATATATATATATATATATATATATATATATATATATATATATATATATATATATATATTGCACAGTTGAACTGGAAGTAGCAGTATATCTAAAATAGTGATGTGTTGTTTTTTATTTTAAATGTGTTTTTTTTTTTTAATCTAAATATTTTTCACTTGCCATCTTCTATTTTTATTGCATTATATGCATTGAGAAGCTGGTGAGAAACAACATTTCGTTTCAGCCTGTGTATTTTTTGTAAATACCATGCTAAATGACAATAAAGAAATTACGAATGATATGACTTGTACATATACAGAGCTATCATTAGACACTGAGGCTACATTAGACAATAACTTGTGCTCACGGGCAGGGCAGTTTAACAGTTCTGTGTCAATGTCATTATCAGCGTCAGTGCAGCGACGAAGACCCAAAACCCATGTGTGCCCTGTTAAAACAAACAAAAATCTCAATCAACCCACACTTCCTGTTCTTGTGTAAAAGGCGCATGTTTGGTTGTGAAGTTATGTTAAACACGTGCTGATTACATTACTATAAGCATGACAGATCAGGAGGACCTACAAAAAATGGGTTGCACACAAGCTGTTAACTCCAACTCTGCATATATATACTAACAATAACAACACATGCACACACACATGCATACGTATATAAAACAAGCAATAAGTGTGCAAGCTTATTATTGGTAAACCAGCTAAGCTAAAACACATCTCTACCTGAGCTTGTGTTGTGAAATGTGTTTAAAATAGATAAAATAGACCAAGCAACTCTCATTTTTTTTGCTTTACCGTTCATGTGGCGTTGCTGACCTGTAGTTCAACACTTCCACAAGGCCTACTGGCAACAACAACATCCACGGAGCCAAGTGTTGGTGCACACACCGAGGAGCAGACTCACTCAAATCCTGCAAACATCGCTGCTGCTGCTAATAATAATCATCATAATAGTCATCTACTGCGAGTTTACAAAAAAAAGGCTGCAGACTAAAAAAAAAAGTTGAGTTAAGTTGGGTTTTAGTTTGCATGTGGGTTACATGCACACACACAAAGTTCACAATTAAAAACTTAACATTTAGAAACCTCTCTCTCTCTCTTAGAGCCGGCTACACATGTTGACCTAGCCTTGCAAACTAACTTACTGCTAGCTACATCCAACACATTAAACCACTTCACACACACTACAACTACTGACATATTGTCAACCTCACAAGCTTCCTCGTGCACACAGTGTTTAACTACACCTCTAATCTAACCTGGGGTAGTTGTGTGTTGTGTTTTTACCCCTCATCTAAGCGACTAACTAGTTGAACCAAGTTACCTTCTTCTCGGCTAATATTTGCGTGTTAGCTTCATGTTAGCTCCCCCTTTTTTAATGCTACACAAGCTACCTCCACCAACAAAACACAATGCACACATATAGAATAAACAGCAGCTTACATTATGTTTTGCAGAGGCTAATACGTACAGATAATAGTAGCATAGTTTGCAGCCAAAGAGATATATAACATTTGTCACCATTAGCAGCTAACCGGGCTAGCTGCTCGAAATGCTAGCTGATTGTTCCCTGCACAACTTTGCCCGATGTATTTCATGTACACCAACAAATAACAGGCTCCAGAGATTTTTTTAGTGGGTTAACAAACTCGTTTTTTAGCTAAGTGCATTTGCTAAAAGCGCCGAATTGGAGTCTTACTTCTAAAAAAAATCTGCTTTTTTTGTAAGCTAAAAGATTTTTACACATACCTCACTTCCGTAAATCTGCTGCACGCTCGGCCGCAGCCATGTTTTTCAACCCCAGTCAACTATAGTCGGGGTGTGTGTGAGTGTGAGTGTGTGTGTGTGTGTGTGTGTGTGTGTGTGTGTGTGTGAGAGAGAGAGAGACGATTCAACCGCGCTCGTCTAAAATGCAACACTATACTGTACATTTTTTGGACCCTGCCAAGAGTAGCAAGCGGTCACAGACTATATCTGGAGGTATCACATTTAAGTGTGGTGGATGTTTCTTGACACTTTACAAAATGGAAAACATTACAATTTATTTCCCACCCCTTGTTTCTTTTACACCCCCACCACCACCTTGTTCATCACACTCAACAAGCATTAAATCAGCAATGGGTGATAAAAATCAAAGTGACCACAATGTTCAACAAGTTTCCATCAAGTTTTAATAGTGCCAGCCAGCAAAAATCAGAACAGTTCTTACTCAAGGGACATCCATATGCAAAAAACATACAGTACAGCATCCTGTTTATCCCCGTTATCAGCCAACACATGAAGCAACACCATGCCCATACACAAAAATAATGCCTTTAATTAGATTGCTGATGATAATGCTGATTACATATACTGCAATGTGCTTTCTGTAGCTGTACAATTTAGTGAAGATTGATCCGGATTGTGATTGGCGCGCACATTTTATGAGCAGCTTTGCATTTACATGCAGTTACATGTGATGTTAAACTGGGATTTAGTGTTAAAGCATGCATTCTTAACTGACTCTGCCTGCCACATATTTTTTACAAAAAATCTATTAACATCATATTAAAACACTCCCTTCTGTCATAAATAACCAAGTGCTGAATCTTGACCAACATACTATCAGTACTGGTACATTCAAATGCAAACCAGACATCTGCGTGAGCATGCCAAATTTGTAAGTCTACAGAACAGTGCAAAACACAAAATTCATTCCTGAGACTAGCCGGTAATTAGTCCCTTCATAACCTTATAATTTTAATCACTTGAAGTGTCACAATTTGCTCCTCTTTACTATTCATTGGACAATATTATCTTACAACAGAAAAAGTGAGTCATATCTACAGCAAGATGTATTGTGATTCATCGGTATCAGCAACACAAGACACATGGACATACAATATGTGCTCATTTGGTCAAGAGAGAAAAAAATAATATGGCATTCAGTGGATTTTTTTTTTTTTTTTTTTAGCTGCACACAATTTAAATGCTTGGTTCTGAAAACAACCTGAAACATGAATACTACAGTGCTAATAGAAATTCAGGAGCTCTTTATACATATTTGTACAACATGACAAACCTTTTTAGAGACATGTTAATTCCCTCTGTCAGCTGTCAAAGGCTGTCATGTAGCGGTAAAGATGAGGTCCTTTGCTTTGAATGCTTTTTTTAAATAAAAGTCAAGTGCAAAATAAAAAGGCTTTTTTGTTTCTTAAATGTTTTTTTCTTTTCGCTGTTTGCTGTCGAGTGCTTTGATTAAACAGAGCGCGTCTCCACCTCTATCTTCTCCTCCGACTGTGATGGTTCTGCTTCCTGGTGGCTAATGTTTGGCCGAACTGTCACCAGGGGACCGCCGCCGTAGATAGAGTGGAGGAAGTTCCACGTCTCCTCAGAGATCTGCCCCGAGTCAGCTCCTGTAGCGTAATTGAAAGCGCACACACACAGACACACACATAAAGATCACCAATATATGCATAGTTCAAAGATATTACTACAATCCACAGAGGCACTGCAAGACCTGTTCTGACATCGAGAATAAAATGCATATTCTGATTATTCAGTTTATATACTTCTAACATACTTATTTCATGCTTCTCACTTTTCTTTTATGCTACTTCTCGAGCATTAAAGCAGATAAACAATACAAATATAACAGTTTGTACCTTGTTTGAGTGTTAAATGGCCGTTCTTGTTTACTGTTATCTTGGAATTATCAATTGGTCCCGGTGGATCTTTAAAAAGGAAGGAAGTCAATTAGTTGTCATGATTACACACAGCAGTAATATGCATGCACCCCCCCCCCCCCCCCCCCCCCCAGAGATTTAAAGCTCTCTGTTAAATGCTTCAAAGAGCAACAATGTTAAAATGTCAAATGTTTTTGTCACACTTTAAAAAGGACAATTCTTCTCTCTGCTTACTACAAGAGAGAAAATAAATATTCGAGGAACAGAAGTCAGAGGAAAAAAGAAAAAGACGTCTGGAATCACACCAGCTGTTATAAGCTGTTATAAATAGATATGACAATACAAAGGAATGGGAGCAAAAAATGAGAACAAGTGGAATAAAAATGCACTGTATCTTGGCGATTCATTTTGCTGTAGCAGGAGGGAAAACTTGACTCGGGGGACTAAAGCGAGCTCTTTGAAGATAAATAAAGACAAGAATTGGGACTTCACAGTTTCTTTTGAACATGAGACGTTTCTTGTAACTCAAGAATTTGGACCTTGTATAGGAAAACTATTTATTGGCCTTTTTTTCCCTCCTCCATAAAAAATGTGTAGACCTGACAAGTGCTTGTTTTAAAAGAGAAATGTGCATAAAAACAAAACTCAAGCAGCTTTTTCCATGATAAATCATCATAATTCAGCAGATATCAGGTAGAAGTGAGTGACTTAGCCTTTTAATAAGACATTTAAGCAGGATTGTCGATGGATAGGCAAGCCTTCTGTCCAATTACCATTGTCTTTTCCTTTGACAAAGCCCTCCCAGTCACGAAACCACTGCATGCTGATGCAGTATATGACCACTGGAGACTCCTCCTCCTGGAACGCCTTGTTCAGCTACAGAGACAGAGGGGGAGAGCAGAGGGAGGAGAGGGAGAGAGGAAATGGGGGAGGAGTGAGTGGTACAGACACAGAGGGAGGAGAAAGGACGCAAAAGGGATGGGGAGGGGGAGGAGGAAGAGTGAAACAGGAGTGGTGGGGTGTGAGAGAAGGGGAAAAAAATTAAGTGAGGATGAAAGGATTGAGAGGAGAGGAGATGGAAAAACCTAATCGATTCTCTCTGGTGGTTATTCCAATTAGATGACAGCCTTAACACCACACTGCACCAATTTCATCTTTCTTGGAAATGACACAATTCCTGTTCCTCTTGTTAAGACTGCTGAAGCTCTTTCTCTCTCTCTCTCTCACTCAGTCTCTTTCACACACACACACACACACACACACACACACACACACACACACACACACACACGCACGCACGCACGCACGCACGCACGCACGCACGCACGCACGCACGCACGCACGCAAACAACATCAATCTCTCTGGAGCAGCCATTGTGTGAGTGGGCAGACTGAGTAGACTATAACAGCTGCATCTGTCCCAATGCATTAATGATAAGGCTTTCATCAGGCTCACACCTCTCATCTCCTGCCGGGGTGAAGAGCACCAGCACATGCAGCCTATCAACTGGTTAAATAGACAGGAGGAATAGGCCTACACACACACATATATGAGTACTGGCTGCACACTGGCTCACTGACACATTATCGCTGCATTATCGCTCACTTCAGTTTTTATTGCATCTGGCTAAAGCTATGTCTTCCTTGCTCTCTATTACAGCCTTACAGAGAACATACAGAGAATAAAGGCTCACCCTGACAAACATGTCCAGCTCCGACTTGCGCCGTTTCTCCAGTTTTTCTATCTCAATCTGGCACGTGTGGCAAACATACAGGTGGTTGACAGCTGGTCCTCCTCCGTACCTGCAGAAGAGAAGCCCAGGGCCATTTACTCGAATATTACATTTACACTACTAAAGAAAAATGAGTGGTGGGAGATCTGAAAAGCGTCAGACATTTAGTTTACCTGCTGTACAGGTGATCCCAAACGTTCTGTGGCAGCATTACTACCAGGTCGTCAATAAACGTTGCTTTGTTGGGGGGCACGCCTGATAAAACAAGAGCACAACATCCATCAGACATGAGAAATGTAATATTTTAAAAGGTAATGGTAATGTGGTAATGTGGTAATATGTAGAATATTTTTTGTCCCATCAGTGTCGGAAGCATTACTATTATTATGTGTCGCAGGCCAAGAAGCTGAATTATGCAGAAATATGTCAAAGTCACTGCTCAAAATTGTCTTATTTTTCCTATCTAATATCAATTTTTTTCCCTCTCCTCCTTCTCCACCCTATCATTAGAGCAGTGGTGTTTTAAAGATATATGTAAAGCATCACAAGATAATTACAAGGTATAAAAATAAGAAAAAATCTGCTCTGAAATGTTTCTTTTTCCTGACTTTTCTCTCATTTCTTTTGCTTTTCTTTTATCAAACGTTTTAGATATCTTCTCCTCTTTAGAGCTCTAGAAATCCTTCCAATGAAACAAACTGAGAAGAAACAATCACTCTCCACCATAAGGCCATGAACTGTGATAAGGGGTGACAGTACATACTGCATCATTTCAAGGGGTCACTAGCCAAAAAAAGTTGGAAACCGCTGCATTAGATGACAAATAGTCCTATTCTGTCAGGATTACAAACAACAAACTGGTGCTGTTATAGTGATAAAATCATTTTAAAGAGGAAACCTTTCTGCCTTTCATGGGCGTGGTGTGGCAATAAAAACATCTAACTAAAAAACTTCAAATGGATGGTTGGAAATAAAAAGCTTGTAATAAATACTGGCTAAATTAAGTATAAATACTGAATATAGGCTTTTTTCTTTATTACAGTTCTCCTTTCGTTCTCCTTTTACCTAGACGACTGTAATCCTACTGACTTCAAAAATGATTTACACAACATAGTTAAATCGAGCAAATTAAAAAACACTAATTTACTTCTCTACAAAGATGAGAAGGATAATAATCCTTTATAGTGCCAAAACAACAGAACCCACTGTCTGCTTTTTAAATTAACCGTCCTTTGAACAGCAACATAATAAGAAGAATTTATAAGTTTGTATAATATGAAAAGTAACATTTACACCAACCCCCCTTAAATAATAACTCTGCCTTTTCTTATCACTTAATTAACCTCTGAAATCACAACAAACAAAAAGATGAGCTTGTACTCGGACCTAGCAGAGACAAATGCAACGCTACAAAATGTGTGCATGCTGAAAACCAGAGACACTAGATGATGACGGATAATGAAAAGTGATGCTTAAAAAACTAAATAAATATACAATATAATCATCTGTATTAGTCGTCCCATGTAGAGGGTCCATACATTTAAATAATTTGTATTATATTAAATGCTTAAATTGCACTGCAGCACATATATGAATATGTAACTCAAAGCTAAGTTATTTTTTGTTTGTTGGTGTATTTCCTCTTTAAGTGCCATTATGGTATATGGCTGTTTATTTTAAAAATCTCTCCTGAGGAAACATGCTGCCAGAGCTCCTAATAAACACTATGTATGTCTTAATATAGATATCTGATGCCACTCTTTGATATGTGGAGGAAAGTGAAAATAAACTACTGTAGTCAGATTCCAATAAATAAATAAAGTAAACTGGCCACACAGCTGGCAAACAATCATGGTTTCACTGCACTGATATGATTTCCTTATGTATATGTATATGATATGATATGATTTGTTTATGTACCTCACTAGCCATTTATCATGTGCGTGTAGCTGTACAGAAGGAGGTAAACAACCTGAAGGTGCTTATCTGCACTATGAGGCACATTCTTCACAGCTACTGTAGTCTAACAGCTTCATCAAAAATGTACATTTCTTCCAACTTAGTTTTCCATTCCATAATTTCAATTGCTCTCTGAATGGAGGCTTGAAAAGAGCCGATTCGGATTGGCACAAACCCTGTTGGAATCCTTCCTTCTTTTCAACTAAAAGGACAAGAAAGGATCATCTGCTCAAAGAGAAGTAAAAGCCCCTTTTGAAGTCGGCTGTGTTGCGAAGGGAATACTCAGTAGTCTTTGTCAAAGTCAAAAATCCTTGGCGAGGATCAAAAGCAAAAGCTGTGTTAAGAGAGGTCATAGCGCTGTTTCTGTGCTAACCGTAGAACAAGAACAACAATCCCTGGTCAGAGAAGCTTTGACTTCTGGGATGTTTTCGGTAAGAAAACGACGTGTTCATACGAACCTCCATGCGAACACAGGAAGTCATCGTTGGAAATTGGTCCCGGCTCTGCAAAGGTCTTGAACTTGTTAAGCCACTGTCGGGAGACGTAGAACTGCAGGAGGCTGGGCTCCATCATGTTGAGTAAACCTGACACCCTCCGACGTTCTTTCAGTGCGTCCTCGTTGCTTTTTCTGTGACAGGAGCAGACACAGTATCGAAACTCAGTTATCAAATGTAAGATTTATGCAGGAAGCTAAAATCAACTCACTGAATCTTAAAATGTTAATGATTAATATTCAAGTGTGGCGTAGCTTACTTATAGAAGAGCACATAAGCTTCAGCATTCTGGACGCAGGACTCCGAGACCTCTGTCACACTTTGGTCGTCAAATTCATACCACAGATTGTTCGCATCGTTCCTGCAGTAGGCTATGTAGTGTCCACCTGGGATCAGACAGGAGAATGAATTAGACTAGCACTCGTAAACCTAACAAGCATATGTGAAATCTTTCTAGAGGCTGGTGAATGTAGCCTCTTATGTGCCAGCTTTATGTGCCCACTCACTGCTGGCAGTGCCGTGGTGACAGATGACAGACAGCAGGTCATAGTTGGTGGTCTGGGCAGTGCTGTCTTTGGCAAGGAAAGGCTGCAGGTCCAGACCCTCAAGCGGGAAGGAGACATGGGTGCTTATCTTGGTCGAGAACATCAGTTCATGTCTAAAGCGCTTCAAGTGGATACACAGGATCTGGAACAAAGAAACGCAATTTTTAAAATTTTAGACAGCTGGGGTTTGAAGGCTTTAGGAGAAAGATTTGAGTTTCTTCATGATGTGAAGGATTAGAGTTGTGTGTTTACCTCCGGCAAACTTTGCATTTTACAAAATTTGACTCCGTTTCGTAATCTAAGAAGAAACAAAATGAAGAAGTTGGGTTATGTCATTTTTAATTTTTCCTGTTAAATTATGTGAAAAATCAATTAATAATCCAGTTCAATATTCTGGAAAAAGCATTCAAAATAAAGTGCTCACTTCTTGCATTTCTCACAGCTGTACATGTTGTCTCCTAGAAAAACAAAACAAAGTTACAAGTTAAAATCTCAGAGGTCCTCTCAATATTTGTGTTGGAAGAACAAACTGGCAAATGTAAGATTGCACTTTCTCACCTTTTAGTTCATCTCTGGCAAAGAAAGCTGCAAGACAATCTTGTAGCGTCACCACTGGACCCCAGAACCAACTGAAAACAGAAACAGACATGAGAAGAAATGTTTGTTTTTTTAAATATTTGTTTTGGGCTTTTATGCTATTTGTTTATACAGTAACTGGCAGAGAGGCTGACAGGAAACAGGGAGACCTGCAGCATAGGTCCCTGGCTGGATTCGAACCAGGGACGCTGCGATTACATGGCATGCGCTCTAACCACTCGACCGCCAGGGTGCTCCATGTGAAGAAATGTTTAACAAAAAGAGGAAAGTACATTTCAAGATTTTTCAAACTGAGCAGCCAGACACTCTGGGAGTTAAAATGATTGTCGAAAACAGACACGGACAGCGTCACTACCAGCATCAGATTATTGTAAATACCAAAATCTGCTACTAATGCTTGAAATGTAAAAAGCATAATTTTGTGAACATATAATAAACACACCTCTTAATGTACTCCATGACAAAGGCGATCCAACCCTGCGGTGCATAAGCTTCCCCACAGGAGCCAGCTTTTACCAGGGAGGTCTGGTGGGTGGCCGAGTGGAGCTTGGCCAGGTCCTCCTTGCCCGGAATGGGCAACGAGATATCCTGGAAGTTCTCCAGGGTCACAGAAACCTGACGGCCACAGAACACACAGACAGTTAAGCTTCATCTGTTGACAGCCTCAACTGAAAAATCACATTTCAATTATAATTCCTTTACATGGTTTAGGTTTTATCTGTCAGTAAATGTCACTCTGTAGCTGAATAGTATTATCACTACAGCACAAATATCACAATATTTGACATGACAGCGGGTCGACAACTACAATAACAGTGTATAACAAAAAACATTTTCCCATTACATTCCATTTTTAGAAACTTGAAATGACTTATAACACAATGCCCCGTTCCCTAGTGTGTACTCCTCTGCTGCCAGCTCTCTCAGCAATCCCATTATCCCAAAAAAGATGAATTCCACACTAACCCGATCACAGGTGAGGCACTGAACTGAGCTGACAATGGTGCCATCGAACACATCTGAGATGACACTGCGGTATTTCTTCTGACGTTTGCTCTTTGGTGGCGAGAATGTGGTCACTGCTGTGGAAAGGCAGAGCAATAGTGAGAGAGAGATGGAGAAATGTGAGAATCAGGCTTTTTTTATCTCACATGTTCAAGAGTCAGCAAAGATAGACGCAGGTTAAACTACACTGCTATCATGACTTTTTAAGCTTTCGAATCTGTGCATAGCTGCTTGTGATTATACAGATCAACCAAAGCTTCGTACCTTTCTTGTGTGCAGGGTTAAGATTGGGCCAGCCGGAGGCAGCTTTGGGTGGGCTGCTGGACATTTTGGAAATGTGTCCCTCCATGGGGACTGGACTCTGCGGTCTTATGTTGTTGGAGATTTGAATGTCTGGGAAGGAATCTGGTGGACCACAGGCCAAATATTTATGTTTCAACACCATAAGTGTAATATGCTGAATATCAAAAGTTAGGCATGTATTTCAAGTAATAATTGTGAAAATAAATATTGCAGGGAATGTGAGCTGGCATGTCTCTTCTTCTTTTTAATTACCTGATGTTCTGCCCTGAACCTTGATGGCTCCCTGGCTGCTGATAATGGGTGTGGTCTCAGTGGTGGTGTCAACATCTTTGTCTATGTCCGCTCCATTGCTTCCACCCATAACGCCATTTACCCCGCAGCGGTACAGGTCATTAATCATGTTCTTCTCCTTCTGCCACTCCCTGTTGGCCTGGATCTCATCTTGCTCAGGAATCAGCATCTCTGCCTCGTTGGTGACGTCCATCAGCACGTTCCCACCCAGCACTTCGTTATCGGCTCGCTCGCTGCTGCCGCAGGACTCGCATGACTGGAAGTCGGTGTCTGACTGGCTGCGGTTGTCCTCTTCCGGGCCGTCGTCCACCGTGACGCCGTTGGACTGGTCGTAAGGCTCGAGCAGCGGCTCCTTCAGCTCTTCGTGGAGCTGATCCATCAAGCAGCGCAGAAACTCCTGGGAGTCCTGGACGCCGTGCCGGGATAAACACAACATGATTCACTTTTTATCATCTAAATCTTAGCTGTAATAGCGAATTAGTTCTAGCTGGTGAAATCTGACAGTTTTTCTACTCCAACAGTTATTTTTGATCACTGTAGTTTGTGGAAAAAAGCTAATTTCCTCTCCCTGAGAGGAACATTAAAACATAAAAAAGCATACATTTTTCCAAAGTTTAATTGTGTTTGACAGACATGGCAAAGATTATCCCAAAGCTAATTCTTCCTAAATTACAAACAACAACCACTTCACCTTCTTGTTTATACCGATTCTGCATCACAAAATCCGAAACCAAATGCTCATGAATGTGTAATCAAACTTAATGAACCTCAGATATCCAATCTCCCTCTCAAGCCTCCCTCTCCGACTTCATTCATAGCGATGCTAATTCTGAGGCTGCGCAGCCAACATGGCATGACAAATGAATATTCCTCAGCTAACTCCCCTGAACAAACATTGGCAAACCAAGAGGAAACGAGCCTTTTACCATTTCACCATTCAGGCTTATAAATCCCTTATTCACAGACGCTGGACAAAGACGAGATGTACTTCAGTAACACATCCTTTGAAATGTGCAATGCCTACAACAAATAAAAATCTGCTTTGAAGCTCCACCTGGAATCAACTCAAACAATATACCTAATGTGTGCATTTGTTTGAATGAAAGTCTGTAGCTACGAATTAGTAATTACCAAGCGAGGGATTTTCGTTTATCTGACTGAGTGATTTGAGCTGGAGCTAATGTAATTTCTGTAAATGAATGAGCAAAGAGGAATAAGGAGTGGAAGAGAAAAGGGGAGTGTATAAGATCTGGGGCAACTGAACAGTCTGGGTGTCAGACTCGCACATTAATGAACACATTTTAAAACACCCAAACATCACTGCAAATCCTTCTGACTATGTAATCAATTTAAACCTAATTTAATTTTTTTATGCCAAATGCACAGAGAAAATAAGAAAAAAAAGAACAAAGAAAATGTATTACTTTTTCAATAATCACAGACTCCTCAATATGTCTCCAACTGTGAAGTGTCTCCATGTTCTATTTTCTTGATAAATATGCACACGTGCACATTTTTATTTTTTTTCTCACCATCTGCAAAGCACCAACCTGCTGAGAATATCCTCTGAACATGGGGTTTATGGCTTTGATCCCCTGGAACAAGTTGGTCGGGACCACATAGGAGGGTCTGCAATGTGACAAAACAAAACACAGTCTGCTGAACAAAGTCTTCTGAATAAAGCCGCAGATAATGCTGAGTAAGGACATTAACAACATGTTTGGCTGTGAAGGCGTAAGAGGAGTTTAAGTGTAAAGTATCACTCTAGACTCATTTTTAAAGTTATATTTGGTTTAAAAAGAATAAAAACAGTGACCTCTGAAAGCAACCTTGGCTTGCAGGTGAATGTGTATTTTCTAACCATTAACCATTAAAGGTGACAAATGCCTACCTGTTCTTGTGCCACAGGTCAGACACTAGTTTCTGGTAGCTTTTGCAGAGTGCAGGCTTCTTGTCCGTTCTCACCAGGCCACCGCATTCAAGAAAGAACTGTGTCAAGGGCGGACTGCAGTGGGAAAAAAAAAAAGGATAAATATATCATATGTGGGGACCAAACAGGCCAAGTTTTATTCTTTGATTACTACAACCAAAAAGCTTGTGATGCAATGACCAATTCTAAAAAAGTCCATGAGAACCAGATATTTAAAATGTAAGATAATTAAATGAAGATTATAATGTCTAACTGAATGTTTGAAAATGGGATAAGACCTCCAAATGATATTGATATAGTTCACACAAAGCAAAAAAATGACATGATGAAAAATAGGGAAGGAGATCTGGAGAGGTTCAACTTCTGCATTTCTACACAACACTGTCTCCTGCCTGTACTTTTGATTTATTATATTTCATTCAAACCCATTTATCACTCGTACAGTACTATCTTTAATTCCCAGAGGAACTGGCTCATGAAAGGAAACTCCACACGCAGCTTGAAGTTGAGTTGAAGGACATCGGAAAGAGCTGACAAGAAAAACAGCTGGGGGGGGGGGGGGGGGGGTTCTATTGATGGATTTGGAGTGAACAGGAATTCTGTGAGAAAAAGACAAACTACAGAATGAATAAGGCACGGAGTGTTTCCCCTTCCATTGGCAGGAGAAAGTCCTTCGAACTAAATAATGACCCGACGGTAAGTGAAAGAAGCAGCACTCGCACAAACAGACATCAAAGGAAAGTTTCAGAAAAAGTTCCCTCCTTCCGCAGCTGCGTGACTCAGTTTCCCCTATTTTTGGAACGTGATTTAGATTGCAAATTTTGACCCACATCTTTTCCCATTTTGACTTCTATCCAGACTCAGCATCATCAGTTTAATTTAGAAAAAAAAGAAAAACAGCTTCTGGGTGTATAGCAGTATTAAGGAGAGTTTGCTGTGCTTTGCTGTGCCATCGTGAAAGATCAAATAAAAAGTAAGTAATAACAGCCTTAGGCTCTGCAGTGGAGCCCTAATTTAAGTGACCACACCAACAATCCAATCATAAGGAATAAATCAGACAGACTGGCAATTCAGTAAACAATAAAATGTGGCAGACTAAGAGAGAAACAGTAAAGGGAGACACATAAAAAGGCACGGTAGGGAAGGAAGAGAAGAGGAGGAAGAGGAGGGACCGGAGAGATGGGGAAATAGTTGGTGTTCATTTGTAACTGAGGACCCTACGGGGAACTACAAAAGGCCGTTTCTGCCTTCTCGAATGGTGCACTGCAGCAATTTTCACTCAGTCGTTACTCTCCGAAATGAGCAACGTCCACGGCTGTTTCTCACAGTCAACAAGACGCAGGCAGGTAGTCATAAAACAGCAAAAGACTACTGAAAGTGTGAGTGGTGGGTGGGAAGTGAGATAAAGGAAAAAAAAAAAACACACTGAGTAGAGGTTTCGGAGATGAGGTGGATGTGGGGAGAGGGTTAAGTCTCACCAGTTGGACAGGGCTTGGAGGGCAGCGTTCATGTAGCAGGTGTTGCCGATGTTCTTCAGACCTGTGAGGCCTGCGGGGAGGCCGAACACACCGGGGAAATTACAACAAGCCACACATCACATGCTTTTAAATTTTGACAGCAGCCAGAAAACGTCTAAATGCATTTCTAAACGAATATTTTACAGCTACAGAGGAAAAAAGTAGCAATCGAGTAAGAAGTTTTAGATCAGCATTTGTGAGGCAGTGGACACAGATTTTGTTTTACTGGTTGTTGCAGGAGTAGCTCATTCATCTTAAATGACCAACCCTATTCTGCAGGGAGACATTACTAAGCCTATTTACTCCTGAGTCCTGATCATGTGATCTGTATTTGTGACAAAACTAGCCAAGGCGGTGACTGCTGCCAACTCCTGAGCTACGCCACATGAGGTTTAACATAACATATGTTATGAGGTGGAGCTTTTTCACCAGTGAGTCTCACAGCACTGAGTGGAAACATTATATATACGTTGGTGGCTCCAGCAGCACTGAAGAACTCAGTACTGAAAGTGTTACTGCTTGGCTCAAACCACTGAGCTACAAAGGAGTGGCCTGTAGTCCTGCTTAGAGGCCATGTGTATAACTGTCTGCCTTTAGTTTTTACAGTTTGTCTGGCACAGTTGTGTCTAGTCAGCTCTTATCAACGACTGCATATGACAAGACTGTTAGAGAGTCACAATCATGTAAAAAATAGTTGGTTCATTTGTTGTGTTTGTTGTGTTTGTTGTGTGTTTAAGATGTTGGCTTTAGTCAACATCTGAAACAAGGCTCTCATTCTCATGGGTGGTGTGTTTAAGTCTTGAGGCAAAATGAGGCAATGCATCCACTAGTGTTAGTCAGGCCAAGTACTTTCAGTCAGCATGATGCGCGTTTAAAAAACTCTCATGGCGATGCACTCATTTAGTGCTTTCATTAATTCCAATCATAACCCGCACTTTAAACTAAACTAACTGCTGATTACTGAGTTTTTGTATTTGAAGTATTACCTCTCAAGCATAAGAGCAATTTCTCACTTTTTTAATTTTGTCATACTCGGAATAAGAGGTGATTAAATGTAATTACATTTTCTCACCTCACTGACTTTAAAAGTATTATGATTGCAATTATTATAATTAAATGATAACACCGTCGAGAAATGATTGGCTACTGTATGCAGCAGCTGTGTAACTGTAGATTAGGAAGTATGAAATAACTGCATGTAGGTCACCTTCTTTTGCAACATTTATACATTTCTTAGCTTATTTGTTGTTGATATTTATGGATTGAAGAGTGTCTCCTGTGATAGATGGAGCATTTTCTGATGTCCAATATGTGTCAATATAATGAGTGAGACTGCTTGTTATACCATAATTCTTCAATTGACATAATTTCTTAAAATCAACTCATTATTTGTGTCATTCATGTTACAGACAGATAAACACTGCACACGTCCCAGTGCTGCTGCTGACCTCGGGCACGCAGTTCGTCTTCCTCTTCTGTCTCCATGTCCAGGTCTTCACAGCCACCATTAGGGGGCACTCTCAAAGAGGTCGGGCTCCCAGGGGCCCTGCTGTTATCCTACAATACAGCAAACACACACACACAACTCATCATAAAAATCTTATCTAGTAAATGAATGACCACACATAATTTAACAATTTATTATCGTATTGAAAGAACACAGTTATTATGTAACTAAGCGATTATCATGTGAACATGTATTGTAAAGTAGGACAACTCTACTTGCATTGTGTGAAGCACCTTGTAACTTCGGTTTTGAAAGATGCAATAGAAATAAAGTTTATAAATATTATTATTATTATTTTATTTTAAAATAAGACGTAGCTGTTGACCGTGATTATAACATGATGACGGAGGGGAACCCGGCTCTTACCTGAGCAGCATTCTGTGAGGAGGGAAGGGGTTTACTGTTGGCGTGGGGTGAGTGAGGGCCGAGTTTACGCTCCAAGAACACTTCCTTCCCACAGGCGTAACACCACACTCGAAGCGTGGTCAGGTTCACTGTCAGGTTGTGTCGTGTCTCCTGCGAACACAGTGAAACAAGAAGAGATTGTTAATATTTACCTGATAACAGAGCACATGTGCGCTTTCTTATCAACAGGAAGCTTCATAATACAATCTATTAATCAAGCTTACTAGTTAGAAATAAACTAGGTGTGCTTGTTGGCAGCTGCACCTGATGATGAGAATTCTGCTGCAGCTTATAGTCAAGTTAAAAAATACTTTTCTCTAAAGCATAATGGAAGTTTTCAGATCAGAAAGGGGAATTGCAGACCAGATCCCACATTTTCCCCTCCTATGATGACATCCTAGTACTGAAACATGTTTTATATCACTGACAAAAAGGCAATTTTTGTTACAATACACCTTATTCATGGCTTATGTTTTGAGTTCTCATAGCACAAAAGACACAGGTGGAACTAATAATACAAACAATAGGGTATCTGTAAGCCCAATCAGTGAGCTATCATGCACAACAGCAGCGCTCTGGAGCTGGCCAAGCCAAAAGGGATTCAGTTATAATTATTGTAATTAATTCCACCTGTGTGTTTCCTGCTATGACATGTCAAAATGTTAGCTGTGAATGAAGTCTATATTGATATTGTAGTTTAGTAGAAGCTATAAAGACAAATAAAATAACTTCTAAACATCCAGATGTTCTAAAGACAGGTGCATGAGACTGAAACACAAACGTCCATCCCCAAAATGATCACACTAACAACAGAAGCTGGTCAGGAAGTAAAATTATACTCAGGGCTTTTTTGTTAATATCGGAGCTCATTTTGGAGTCACTTTAGGTACTTTTTGCCATCTGTCATCATGAAAAATTACATTTCTAGGTCCAAATTTTAAAAATGGAGTTTCCATGTAACCCATTTCCAAAAAGAAACCTACTCAAAATGCATAAATATTTTATGTGACCTTAAAAAAGAAGCTGACATCCAACACTAGGCCTTACTCTCCTTCTGTAAAATACTATCACACACATACAAACTAAATACAGTACATTACAGTGTGGACACTTCAGGAACACATCAGTCTCACTATTTTCTTTTCTTTTCTTCTTGACTCTGTACAAACAACAATCTTTTGGTCCATTAAAGATTGTTTTTTGAGGAGTTTTATTCATCCAAATTGAGGATCTCAGGATAAAGGGGTAAAGCCCTTTGAGCCATGCGTGTAATTTGTGTGGTCCACAGATAACATTGACTTGACTAGTTCAGAGTTAGATGTCTCAGGTTACAGGTGGAGGCGGGAGGAGGGCAGACTGGCGCTGCTGTAGAAACATGGCCGAGTTCTGCTGACCCACTGCTGCCTCCTGACAAACACCAGCGGCCTGGCAGGCAAACGTGAGCAGCAGCCGACCAGCCGACCCTGCATTATTCATCAGGGCTGCATTAGCCATCGCACACAGCGGACAAGAGCAGAGGTGCGGAGCTGGCAGACGGGACACACCAGGCTGAGCACGGCCACAAAACTCACCCGTTAAATCATTTATGAAGGGATGTATACTGTATCAGGTAGAGCATTCATAACAAGCTGGATTTATAGGGTTTAGAGAATATTCTCAACTCCGCTGCAAAACAAACACTTTGCACTCCTAACACAAACCTGTCTTATCATGTCAGAGCTCATATCGTGTGCTTTCGCCAAACGAAATAAAACACTGCAAAGCATTTATATCATCTCTGTACGCTCTTAGATCCAACATCTGCTTCTGTGTATGATCTCTTGATTAAAAAGCAGGTCGGGTCTGGTTGCGGTTTGCAAAAAAAAAAACAACAAAAAAAACAACTCCGCTGTAAGGTTTTCCTTTCTGACTCTCAGCAGCCAAGACATTACTAAGAAAAGTCTAGAGAGAGAAGACGGATGAGAAAACACCTTTCACACATTTCTTCTCTGGGCGAATCTGACAATGAGTTTGCTTTATTTGCACAAAAAGCCAGAAAAACTGCAGAGGAAGTGATGAACTAATTGTGTATTCTAGGAAAAGGTCTGCTTCTACTGCTAAGTCTAAGAGTAAACACTCATTTTAAGAAGTACATACAGAACTGGAGCTTCTACTTCTGCAACGAGCGTGACTTTTTTTGCTCAAGACTTTGAAACAGTCACTCATACTTACTCATAACGGTCTTAGCAGAGGCAGTCATTCTCGCACACTACCTCTCCTCTGATCTGATCCAGCAGCAGTCCCTCTCTCATTGCCTCGTCGAGAGATTAAAATGTTTCCCTCCCTTCAGGGCCTCCAGAACACTAATTAAGCATGGCCTTCATTCTTACAAGATTTAAAGAAGGCTTCAGCTAGAACACACACAAACGGCAAGGGGGTTGTGGGCTTGTGATATCAGTTAAAACTGATCAGCTAATATTAAACTTCCTCACTGGCACACTTTTAATTTGGCTTTGATTTAGGGGACGAGAGCTACAACTCACTTGCTCACTCACTAAGCAGAAAGAGCTGGGTGGGAGAGCAAATTACATGTTAGCGTTCATATATTCCTCCATCTCTCCCCCCGCTTGGTCCTCATGTGCTGGAGGAAAAAAAAGCCTGAGTCAACGTTGAGAGCGCCGGAGGCACAAAGTGAAGCTTCAGAGCATCCAGGAGGTGCAGATACTGTAACCATGGAACTGACAGTACGAGTGAATCTCCCCCACTTTCCCCCGAGGAGTGGCAATTAATAATGGATGATCCACTGCTGAAGCTGCACTGAATATGGAGATGTAGGCAGCAAAAGCAGGGTGGGTGGTTTTTATAACAATACGTGCACAAATACGTGCACAAAAAAAGAAGCAAAAAGATGCACGTGCAGGTTCTTTGATCGAAAGAAAAGGCAGCGCTGGAGGCAGTTTTATTCCGAGTCACTGCTCCTGGGACTCTGAAGTGGTTTTCCTGTCCTGTCCTGCCATCTGTGCCTCCTCCGCTTCTCCTTTGACACCTCCACTCCTCTTCTAGTTAGATCTTTTTTAATTCAAGATCACATTCAAAAGTTGTTAAGTCACATTTCTTCCTGTCTCATCTTTATGCATTAATTATCATCTCCAAACTGGAAGAGGCATTAGAAGGTCTTAAAAGGGATAGTTCAGAGTTTTTTGAAGTGGGGTTATATGAGGTAGTCTTTCACAGTTAGATTTGGGTCAACACCCCCGCCTCCCCGCCAGCAGTTTGGAGAACCAGACATGAGAATTTGCACGGAAGTTAAATAATGTACTGCTGTGGACGGACCTACCAAAAAAAAGGCCCAGTTTAAATGTTCATTATATTTAGAATATTTTTCTTCCACTTAACGTTGTTGTATGACAGCTCTTTGCTTTTTCTCAATATATTTTCTCAACCCTACTTCCCTATTCTTAGGCATGTTGCACACTGAACACCACAGAACAGCTGTTTGGGTCAGAAAGTGCTGCTGCAGCATAATATGGTGTGTGGCACACATAAGGAAGTTCAACAGCTGAGGAAAATGTAGTGCCAAAGAAATGGGCTGTCTGATGGCAGGGGAAAGCAGTGAAAATACTCTAAATGTACTTGTTACACTTGTAAAACCTTAGTCTTTTATGTTTTTGTTTAGTATTTTTCTGAATGTCTCTACTCTTAAGTTTTTATGTTGCATGTCTCGACATAGGAGCGCCACCCAACACGCTTTTATGGGTTTTGTTGGCTCCTCCTGCACATTTATCTTTAGTTAGTTATTGTTGTCGTTTCCAAATCTCAATGTTCTGCATGTATTATGTAGATTTCTTGTATTATGTGTGTATTTTATGTGCAATAAAATAAAATAAATAAATATTGCGTATACTTAAACTGACAGGTGGGCCTTTTATTTATGTAGCTGAAATACATTTTACTGTTGGCTCCATCCACAGCAATACATTATTTAGCTTCCATGCCGGTACTCCCGTTTGCTTCTCCATACTCTGGGGGCGCTGACCCAAATCTACTGCAGGTAAATACACTGACTATGGAAACCTCATATGATCCCACATCAAAAAATCTGAACGGTCACTTTAAGATTTCTCACCTGTGAGTGGACAGTGCTGTGGTCAGTGTGAGATTCTCCGCAGCCTACGTACGCGCAGCCATTCTGGAGAAAAACAAACACAGGGTGCCGACACCAAGGTGTTAAAAAAAACAAGCACATGTTTCTAGTGGGAAAGAGTTAGAAGCGCCCGATGATAAAGTTTATTTGTCTTACCTCCAAACACGCCCACAAATTTGGTCCTCCGACTTTACAGTCTTGGCACTGGCCCTAGAAAAGTATGAAGACACTCCTGTTAGAGTCACATGTTTTAAAAGGAAATCAGTGAAACAACAGCAAAGTTCAAGAACAGACTGATAAGGACGATAACACCCACAATCACATATTTCTGTCAAGGAAGAAAAACACATTTAGACTAGGTGAAGTTTAATTAAAGAGTTATTAAACCATTATTAAAGCAAAGGTTCACATTTTTATGATTATCCTTCCTCTTGTTCATACTGACTGACCAAAAAAAAAATCCCTCCATATTCACATGATTATAAGTTTTTCAATATCTTCCATCAAGAGAGAAAGCGTTCTCTAAGAATGGAGGGAGTGACATTAAGGAGAGAGGACTGAAAAAAAAGCAAACCTTATCTTTGTTTTACTCTGTTTTATGGATGACTATAAGACTATGCCTGTTTATGGTTTGCATCTCCTGTAGTTCTTGTACTGTTTTGGATGTCTAGAAAACATTACACAGGATGTAATTTGTGGAAGGAATTATGTATTTGATATCAATGGAAAGTTAATTACAAAAAAAGAAAAAACCCCTCCATAATGTGCTTACAGTGTGAACTAAAATGAAGCTTCAGTTGTCAAAATGAATCAAGTCAAGTCAGTATCTCAGTAAGTTTTTGTCATTTTAGTGCCAGATTCCCCATTTTTTGTTGTGATACTGCTACTGCAGCTGGACAGGAAAACACCGTCCACTGAGACACCAAGAGGGGATTTTTTTTATTACAATAATATTTGACCAACTGAGACTATTAAACCTCATAGTCAAACACATTTTTGCACAAAACAAGGACTTCGGATTTCACCCCCACTTCACTTAGACTGTAGGCACAATTGGAGTGGATCTTCTAACAGCGAGTGAAACCTGCTTCAATCTTCATAAGAGCACTTGACTTGTTTTATCACTTGAAAAATTGCAAATCTATCCTTTAGCAGTAAAACAGGGGGTCATCATGACAGGGACGGGCACTTACGTGAGATTTCTGAATAAGTTCCTCCTTGGTGATCTCCCCCACACAATCCAGGTGAGGGCAGTCGCAGCTGGACGCCGGCGGCATCGCTCACCGAAAAAAAAGATCTACGAGAGACAGGCGGAGCAAGAGGAAGAAAACATTCAGTATGCAACTTTCATTTTTGGGTCAGGTGACTTCACGAGTTTGTTTTCTTTAAAACGACAGGTCAGGACTTCCTGTTATTTTATGGAGTGTTTATTATAGTGAGTGTTAAATGTGTGACGACTTGATTATAGTGCATCACCTCAGAGAGACAAGCACAACAGTCCAGCTACTGTAACTTGAGTCAGCACCACATGAGAGAAGTTTGCTCATGCCTGCGTGACTGACGAGCTCTTCTTATTATCAGCCACTTAAATACCGAGCAGCATGTCATTCAGCAGCTGTTCACAGCTCGTGAGGAAGCAGCCGTGTCTGCATAGCGCTGAACTGCCATAAATAATGATTTTTATTTTTTTTTGTGCTGACAGGGCAGAAAAAAAACGTAGCGACACACAATATCGGATGTAGGAAACGTGTCTTAACAAATCTTCTGCACACACACAGCAGGAACAGTTTCATTCTGCACGCCACCGAAGCTTGAATCAACAAATCTAGAAACGTCTATCTTAACTTTAACTGTGATTTTAATCTATTTGACAGCAAAGATGTTAAAAAAAAGGACAGGCTGAACTGAGACGAGCTCGACGAATGGGCACAAGTCGGTCGTGTGCCGTTGGTGACAGCGTCGTTCAGACGAATAAATGGGGTGCCCTGAAATGACGTAACAACGTGGAGGAAGTACTTTATGTCAGAGGGATAAAGGAGAAAGAGGAGGAGTGATACTGAGGGTGTTTACATGCATAGTAGTTTCCTGATTGAGTGTGGGAGGGGTTTTTTTTGTGAACTTTAGTGGTTGCATGCTGTGGAGAAATCAGACTATGTGCACGTGTCCCATTAACTTAAGTTATACAGCAGCTACTCAGTAAAACAAACAACTGATGTTAAACACTCTGAAAGGTGTTTAGACTTCAGATTTATGCTTATCAATAACTTAAAGTGTACCCTCAGCACCCTAAAAAGACAAACCTCAGCTGTTTAAAGTTAGTCTGAAGAGAAAATGAGCAGCAGAGATGTCGAGGAATCAAACTCATACCTGCTGCACACAGATGATGTGAAATCTACGACAAGACTTGAAACTGGGATACTAATCTCTGACCTGTTTTATATTCTCAGAAAGAAAGTAGAGCAGAATCGTTTCTTTTAGCGCATAAAATCTTGTCACTGGGGCAGCGCCTTTTTAACATTTTCACCTTTTAAGATACAATTATGTGCCCTCACTGGCAAAGAGCTTTTATCGCCCTTCTCTGTAGGGATGTTCAATTCATTTAGCTTCTTAAACAGGCTGTAACTATTATTGATTGTTCAGAGGAAGCAATTAAAAGTCTGATAATATATTTAAAAGTGTTGTAACCGAGCTGACGATGAATGTTACTCCAAATAAGACTTTTCAAGATCTAGTCTAATTTTATACACAAGTTAATCTACTGTATGAGAAACTACTGCTGTACTTCTATATTTAAATGTATAAAGAAAAAGACCCGTACAGTTGGATGGCAGAAACCCACTGGAGCTTTTCTTTTATCAGTCTTCTTGACGAGGCCGCGGTCCCGTCTCCTCCACAAAAGGGGAACGAAGCTCGTGCACTGCTTCAGATTTCCCCGAGGGGAGCTGGGGACAGAAGACAGTGGTCCCTTTGGCGGCTGTCTATCAGGGGGTCATGAATTAGAAGAACTGCTGCGTCACGAACAACTTAAGTCACAAGTTTGAAGCTTTATATGGTCAGTACATTTAAGACACGCCCTCTCAGGGGGAAAAAGCACATCTGATAAAAAATATAAAAGCACCTTTTGAGTAATGTAAGGAATGAAAACAGGAAATAAGAAACTGAAAGCATTTAGTCCGCTGCATAAAACATGTGATTACATATTGATAAATAATTAAAGACGCATTTAAGAACCTGCTAATTAACTGTAAGCTTATTTGTTCAAGTTTCTCTGGCTAAAATCTTCAGAGCTAAAACTTTTAGCGTTAATGAGTCTGTCGTCTGCATGACTTGACAGATTTTTGGATGTGTGAACGCATCGGGGTGAGGGTTGCGAAGCGTGATCCGTGTGAGAGTCTGAAATCAGCCCCAAATGTGAACATTTTTAAATCCAGGTTAAAAAATGTTTCTCTGTCCATGTGCTTATGACTGAACTCTTTTAAAGCACTTTAAATTTTAATCTTTCATTTGCACTATGTATGTCATTTTAATGATTTTAATGCAAATCATTGTTTTATGCTGCACTCTCATATTTTATGCTCTATTTTAGTCTAGCTTTTTATGTCCTTATTCTCTTTCTATTTTTCTGTACTTTGTTTTATTTTTGTTAAAATTGGGTTCTTTTGTTTCCATTTCTTATTGTTAAATGTTTGTTTTTATGTAAAGCACATTGAGTTTCCCCTCGGTATGAAATGCACTATATAAATAAAGCTGCCTTGCCCTAGAGGTTGCATGTTAACGTTTTGACTGTCGAGGAGCGTTCAGGTGTCAGTGGGCATGATGGCAGCAAGAGAGTCTGCTCACAACTCCTCCCTGAAGCTGCCTGAGATTCAGAGATTTAAACATACACTAACACAACCCGGACTGATCACAGCAAACCAACAAATCTACTTCCAACAAATGTACAACACATCACAGCAGCTGATACTTTCACGTTCACGGCTGATGAAGTGATCATTTGTTAAGATTTTAAAGATCGAGAGATGCTGTTTGTTTGCAGACAAGACACGCTGATATTACACTGTCATGCAAAGAAGAGGATGCAAAACATAATGTGGTTACATCATGTTTCCAAACAACAGGTCAGTGGGGAGCTCAGCGGGAACGCAGGAAGAAGCTGCTCCTCAGTTAAAGGGCAGGTTCACAGTTTTTAACAAAAGTCAGGTGTAAATATTTCCTCGCTGTAATTATTCCTCCTGTTCATCATGCTGGCTGTTAAAATACGCTTCAAATGTGCTTTCAATGTAAGTGATGAGGGCCAGAAAATGCATTCTAATAGTTTATCTGAAGCTTATATGAGGCTATAGTCATATGAGGCTATAGTCATTTAAAGTGGATCTCTGCCACATTTAATCAAATCAAATTCCCTCTTTGTGTTTCCCTGTTGAGCTGTGGTGGAAGTATAGTAACAAAAGAGGGAGTTTGGCACTAAAAAGACTGTAACATTGAAAGAAATCTACCAATTTGGACGGCTGAAGCTTCACATTAGCTTCAAATAAACTTTTAAATTATCTTTGCGCTGGAGCAGGACTGTGGATTTTGGTTTAATCCTTGTAAGTGCATTATGAAGACATCTTCTAATGGCTGGTATTAACATGAAGGATGATTACAGCAAGAAAAACATGTTTCAAGTGTTCAATTTGGGCTCCTGGCAGACTTAAACCAATCCTTTTAAGTTCAAGTTCAGTCTTGTACGAGTAATTACTACTATGAGGTGTTTCCTCACCTCAGAGCATCTATCTCTAGAGTCTATTTAACTATCAAACTTTCTTATCAGTCTGGTTTTTACACACTATTTGTTTAACATGCATGGAGTAAACCCAAATATATCTATAAAAAAAAACACAAGGTCAACAACATTTCAATTTCTCTTACAAGACTGCTATAACAACCCTGAACTTTGGAGGCCTCTGCTCGAAAGGTCAAAATGAACAAACTCACTGTGTGTGTGAACAGTGAACACTAGTACAGTCTACTACTATTACAACTAGTGTGCTACAAAGAAGGAAGAAAATCGAGTTAGCAAGGGTGGATTCACTGGTGAGCCTGCAGCGATTGTGCAAAAGGCTTTTTTTAAAGAAAGAAGAAGAAAAATAAACATCTTTCATCATCTCAAACCATCCTCACCTTTATTTAAGTGTCTTCCCACAGCAGACAGACATAATAATGATGCAGGGAGATTTACCTCTGCACAAAGAAGGTGATGAGGAGGAGGAGTACAGTCAGGGCGGGGCGTTGACCCAAAGCAAAACCAGGCTGATAATGACTCAGATTTTCATGCCTTTGCCTTTTATTTAACAAGTTAAGCAACTTAATGATTGCAAGTTAGATTATAATAACATAATGCATTATAAGACGGCAGCATTATAGTTAAACACCCTTTTTTCTTAATAGCACATTACCATTTAACATTAGCCAAGTAGCAGTGCAGGAATATTAAACATAACAACCCCTCCACTGTATTTCAGCTAAGAGGGGATACATGTGGTCTGCGTGAGATAAAAAGACAGCGTGCATTACAGAGGTGTGTGTGCCTCTTTTTTTTTGGCCTTGTCCACTGCTCAAAATTGAGCTGTCAAACCCAGGCGAGGCTTTGACAGCGTCACATTAGCTGACTAGCAACCTTCCGCTGTTAACATTAGCATTACCCTGCTGGTGATAATGACTCATCTCGTCAATATCTCCCTATGAGAGCAAGCTATCATTGATGTCACGGTGTCAAAAAAAAGCAGGGAATAGCTGGTTTTAGCCATATAGGGTTATACAGGAGTGAGATGTTAAGGTATTGATAAGCATCTCGCTTGTGACATGCTAGCTACATGTTAGCCTGCTAACTCTCCCCCCGCTGTATTACATGATCACACCGGAGACAGCAGCCTGCCAGCGGGCGTCGAAGTACCGTCAGCTTCGGGCTTCTTACCTTCACCGGATGAGAAGAAGAGATGGTTCACAGGTAGATCCGATTATCTTTGATGTGCCAGGATATAAAAATCAGTCAGTATTTACAGGCATGTTTCAGAGAGAGAGCAGTCCTTCACGATAAACCGCTCCTGTCGCTCAGCGTGGTTGCTAACGTTACAGCTGGCTCCGCCCCCTTCCGGTTAGAAGGAAACACACCATGAACAGCAGAGAGGTCACACTCATTTACATTAGTTTATTTAGATAAACTCATTTTAGTTTATAGTCATTTAGTTCAACTCATTTTGGTTTATTCGTTTTAGTTAACTCATTTTTTTTTTTAAATATCTTTTTTTCCCCCCCTTATATAACACAGAACATAAACAGCTCAGACAACACATGGCAGATACAAAAACTAGATGGTAATGACAGAGAAAATAAATATGCAAATAGATACCTACAATAAATTACAATAGTGGGTATCAAATCCAGCTCCAGCGACACATTTAGACACACATAAAAAAAGGTTACAAAACTTGGGGGGCCAACATTCAACAAAGAAGGAGCGAGTTCAGTCTAAGACAATTTTGGAAATCCTTGTAGCAAGGAAGATGACAGTGTAGATCCAATATATTTTAGGTAAGGGTCCCAGACTTTTTAAAATCAAAAATGGGGAAGGCTGGGCGATTGTCCCAAACCTTGCTAAAAGGGGCCAGGGAGGCGGGCTGAGTGAGAAATGAGCAAAATCAAGCACAGTTGGGGCGATATGTGAAAATTGTGAAGGATTTTCCAAAGTGGGCAAAAATTGAAAAAAACCACAGGGCCACGTCTCCCCAGACTCAATTCATTAAAGTGCTTGCTGCAGCCTTATATCTTTGTTGCACTCTTTTATCAGGAATAAAGATAACGTATTCATTCATTTGTGTACAAGGGAAACTCAGTGTGCTTCTCAGCTCTACAGATAACCCCTCATTAGTAATATTACAGGCCCCTTACACTCATTGTTACCATGTGGAGGCTGGGAGACTTGTTGGATGACACACTCGCCTGTTAAATGCGAACAAAAAGGTGCAACGTAATGCTGGTGATGAATTTGGGCTTTATTACCTGCCAAGATAAGCAGGAGATGTTTGTGAGCACACTGTTTAAACTGATTGCACCATTTAAACAATAGTGTCAGTGTTAAATAGAGAGCCAACCTGGACAAACACAACATGAGTGTTGTTTTGTGAAAAATACACACAGAAGGATGTTTTTGTGTGTGTGTGTGTGTGTGTGTTTATTTTGTGTTCATTCATTCTGCAATCACAAAACATGTTTTACATCGTCCTTTTCAACTGATCTCACCATTTACACACATTGTCATTGATGGTAAACGTGTGTTGCAGGCTACTCTTTGATTTTATTGTAGACTCTATTAACAGCAAATCAGCTGCAAAGATGAATGCAACACACACCCTAAACACTCACTTATTTGTTACAGTATATCATTTATTTCCCACCCATTTTGCTTAAATTTTCCATGCAGCTCTATGAATAATGCATCTGTTGGTGCTTTCATGGCACATAATAGTAATTAGAGGTGTGTCACTTTCAGCCTTCTCTCTTGAGCCTCAATATTTTACAAAAAGTTTCAGTGTCATATTTTCAGCACATTAGGATAATAAGCTCTTTACTATAAGTATGCCCTGTGTGGGAAGCCCCCCTTCTCTTATACACATCAAATATGATAATAACAGCTGATTTCAGGCTCACTGGGTGGATCAAACTGTCTCAGGTACTGGGCGTAATCACTGCTCCTCCTTGTGTATGGAGAAAGCATTGCAACTGGTTGCCACACATGGTGAAGGCTGCATTCACTAAGTGCATCCTTCCTCTCTCTCCTCTCTACCCCAACCGGTCAAGGCAGATGGCCGCCCACTTTGAGCTTGGTTCTGCCTGAGGTTTCTTCCCTTTAAAAGGGAGTTTTTTCTTGCCACTGTCACCAAGTGCTTGCTCGTGTGGGAATGTTCGGTCTCTTTAAAGTTGAACCTGAAGAGTACAGTTTAGACCTGCTCTATGTGTAAAGTGCCTTGAGATTACTTGAGATTACTTGGTTGTGATTTGGCGCTATACAAATAAAGATTGATTGATTGATTGATTGATTGATTGATTGATTGATTGATTGATAAGTCTTGCAGCAGGGATCTAATTACAGCCAGGGACCCAGTGGGGATCTGCCACAGATCTGTATGGGCCGTGTCATGGACCAGCTGGATCTGTACGGTCATTGATCTTTAATGACATCTAAAAAACCTGCTACTGTCACAGCCCCAGCTGTGACCTCCTGAGTTTCTTGTTTGTCTGTCTTGTCTGCTCCCCTTGTGCTCATCCCCTGTTTGTCTGTGTTTCCATTGGCAGAGGCAGGGCTCAGTGGTGGAGGTTTGGCACACCTGAAATTCATCTCAATCAACAGCTGCAGCATAAATACCTGGTTCACCCTTCCATCCCTTGCCCGATAGTTCTGCTACTCATGTGGTAACGCTTGGCCGAACCTCTAGTGTGTTCTTGTCTTTTGCTTGGTGAAGATTATTGCTTTTGTAACTGCTCTCTCCTGTTCCCTATACAGTTTTTGCCTACCCTACCCGCTGGTGCCCTGCCTCTGTCCCCTGGATCCCTCTCCCCGTGCACTGCTTTCCCATCTTGGACCTTACCTCACCAACCTTCCCTGGAACCCTACCCCAGACCCAGCCACTGCTCCCTCACTGCCCCACTCACCCTGTCCTTAAACCCTGCTTTTGAGTTACCTCCTGTGTGTTCGCTCGTCTTTGGTCTGCTCTGGGGTCCTATTATTTCTGGTTGTGACAGCTACTTCACCAAAAAACCCTCCACTCTTCAGTGAACTTCAAGCCAACGTCTTTGGGCCCCAAGTTGTGAAAGTAACAAAGTTCGATCAGCAGCACAAAGTTGTGCATGTCTTGCACATAAACACTCCTGATACTCACAGTACTATAGTCAGCTTTAGTGCCCTGGACATCTCACAAGCTAAGATTGTTTGCAGAATTGTTGATATGTTAGTTTGTATTATTAATTAGTGACCCCACCAAAACTCACCTGATTTCAGTTTAAATTTGCTTAGCTATACTACTTTTTGCCAGTAGGTGACAGTAGCAGCTTTTTTTATATGAATGACTGACGCTGTAATCCTTCGTTAAAGGAAGTCGGCTTAGTCATACTAGAGACCATAGACATATCGAAACTACATACTACATACTTCTATACTACATACTTCCATCCTACACACTACACACTAAACAACCAGATAGTAAGCAGACCGTTTACACTGTAGTAAACTACACGATAACCCACAATGCATTTCGTTCCTACCCGAGCTGAAATCAGCAGGCTGAAGCTGATTTCATTTTAGCTCTAACTCTGTAAATATACCACTTTATCGACATTTCTAACATTTTTAGGCGAGAAAGTAGCCGTTTAGATCCACAATGTGACGCTAATTTGTCTAAATAACACCTGCTTAAAGTTTTGTTCCTGCGAATTCGGAGCCACTCAAGTTAGCCGTAGCGAGTAAGGCACTTCCTGTCATTTTCACAAAATAAAACACCCGTTACCTTTTATTATTAAGAAAACCATAACGATAGAATTGGTGATTTTTTGAAAACAGGAAGCAAACATACCCTCGCTGTAGCTAACTTGAAACTACCGAGGTGATGATCTGTGACGTTTGTATTTTGGGTTTTTTTCAGAAGTTACGTTGCATCTTGGGTAATTTGAGTGTGAGTAGTCAGCTCTTGATGCATACTCCGCATTTCTGGTGAATCTAGTATAGTATACCATGCGGGAACTTCTCACATACTATAAATCGCATACTACGCAGTTGAAACACACTACATACTTCAAATGACGTCAGAGTTAGTACGAGTAGTAGGCAATTATGCGGTTTCGAACAGACCCATATATACGTAGACGCCTCATCGAGCGGGTTGCCCTGTTGCTGCGATACGTCAGCGCATCCGCCATGAACTAATACAAGTTAATGGAGTGAACTTTATAAAGCGCCTTTCTATAAAGTACTATAAGTTAATGCCTCTAATTTATCCATTCACACACGCAGTAATATATTTGGGTAACAGATAGATACCAAAAACAACGTATGTAACGTTTTCTGATGATTATAAACGTTAATTACTCCTAGGATTCACGTAGGCATCAAACCGACGTATGTATTTTTCTAATGTTTTTATGAGTGTTTACAGTATGTATGTAACGTTGCTGTGATGATAAATGACAGTTAAATATTGAATCTGTGTCTATAATAATCAGATCCTGACATGTTAATGTCACATCTGGAGGGATGCAAGGAAGCAAATTGAAGAACATATATACATATATCTATACAGCTGTATGGGCAAGGAAGCAAATTGAAGAACTTATATACATACAAACAACTATACAGCTGTATGGGCAAGGAAGCAAATTGAAGAACTTATATACATACATCTATACAGCTGTATGGACAAGGAAGCAAATTGAAGAACTTATATACATATATCTTTACAGCTGTGTGTGTGTGTGTGTGTGTGTGTGTGTGTGTGTGTGTGTGTGTGTGTGTGTGTGTGTGTGTGTGTGTGTGTGTGTAAGCTAAAACCCTTTGAAAAGGATTGTTTTGCACAGTTTTTTCCGTGTGTTGCCACTCTGTAACTGAAGAGTGTTCAGTTTGGCAATGTGGTGAAGCCTCAGCACAAAATGGTGGTTGTCAATTCCAAACTGTGTTTCCTGAATGTGCCCCCCAAGAAAAAACACATCCTCGGAACCAATGTCAGCTCGGACAAACTGACTGATCACTTTGACAACTTGCCCTGACGGTGACTGGCAAATGAAATGCTCAGCTGATCTGATCACCTTTACTGTGCCCTCAGAAGGAATCATCAGCCCTCCTTTGTTTTTTAGTGTTAGCAAGTGATAGCTCTGATCAAATGATGCGGGTACAGCATCAGTCACCAAACTACCACGGCATACATCACTAGACAGCTTAAGCAAAACTTGGCGAACGACAAACCCTGAGATATAAACAAGGGCATTGTCCACAAGGCCACCAAAGCGGGTTGGTAGATAACTATGGTTGCATACAATGGCAGGAATGTTGGCAAAAGGGGATGGAAGCACTTCAGTTTCTTCTGCGGCTGGAGAAGAGGACATCTCAATTGCAGACAGGGACACAGTCTCATCCTGTGCTGCCACATTTCCTGATGTGCTTGGAGACACACCACACCGCACCATCAGACGGCAGAAGATGGCCTGAAACTGGCCTGCTGAAGGGTTGTTATTCCATCCCCCTAAAACACACACACCACTTTTACATATGTAGTTTTAGGAAGCGAATCATGTTTTTAGGTCATATTTATGTAGAAATAGATAAAATTGTAAAGTGTTCACAAACTGGACACCACTGTCAATCTGATTATGTCATAATGACAACACAGTTACCATGGTAACATGCATACATAGAGACAGACCACATGGTAAAAAAAATTAAATCTGAAATCCCTACCTTATGCCCTGATCGAATTGAAGAGGAGCTCCAAGTGATCCTGGCTAAAGCGGTAGGTGCAGATTTACCGCTGACGCTGAAGCTGTTCTGGAATCATCAACATCAGGGTGTCAATGTTGATGATGAATCCCATGACAGATAGGTACCTTCACAAGGAAATGTTTTGTCAATATTATCATGGCAAACCAAGATACCTCAAGAGAGCACTATGTGATTTTGTTCATTTGTAGATGTTAAAGCAACAAGAAACAATATTATAACAGAAATGGGAAAGCTTGAAAACATCAACACTGCCATACATACCATTATGACACCTCTAAGGAATGAAAAACACTGAAGACAGAAGTCCAACAGAAACAAAACAGGAGACTGCAAAATCATTGGAACCAGAGAACAAAGCATCATATGAACTTATGATGCGGAATAAGGAACAAGAGAACAGAATAGGACTATAGCAACATATCCATAATATATCAATATTGTGTAAAATCACCAATAGTCATCCCTACAATATTATCTATAGCAATAAAGGTATTTGATCAAAATTACATTTAGTTTTATCCATATTGCCCAGCCTAGAACAGAACATCATATGAA
Source organism: Scomber scombrus (assembly GCF_963691925.1). Classification (NCBI taxonomy): domain Eukaryota; kingdom Metazoa; phylum Chordata; class Actinopteri; order Scombriformes; family Scombridae; genus Scomber; species Scomber scombrus. The sequence goes on from NC_084980.1 coordinate 22,002,355, forward strand.
CTTGATGTTATAAACTTATGAACTCTTATGAAGCTTTTGTTCTCTATGAACAAAAGCTTCACTATTTCCTAAAACCTCTTTGATCGGTGAAGGGGCGTGCCATCTTTCATCCTCAAGCTCAACAAGTAGTCCCTGCCTCTCAACAGGAACTATACGCTCTCTGCCCAATTCAAAGTACCCAGGGGAGCTTTGAACCCTTTGGCATGGGGATTGCGGCTGTTCATCATGTCGAAGAGCCTGTCAATTATCTAAAAGCAATTGTCTGCATTAACAGAAAGCATCTGAATCGTCACAATAAACAATAATAATCATGAGCTCAATTCTTAGGGAGAAATATTGTGATACACATTTTAACAACAATCTTGCAGCCCTGGTATGTGTGTATGTTACTGTTAGTATTATGTTAGTATTACTTCAATGAATTCCGCTGTTGCTTCACAGTGTTGAAACTGTGAATAACCAAGGTCCCTCAGTGTGCGCAGAGCCACTATCACAGAGCGACTCAGTGTCTGTGCAGCCAGGGACATCTGCATTTTCTGTGAGTCAAAATTCACATGCTTGTCCGCGACCTTGTTGGCAGCGTGTAATCCATCTTTGGCTTGGACAGTATTAAGATGAACAATGTACCTCCAGTTGATCTGGCCAGTGGTGCTCGTTATTGGGCTGTAAGCCTGCAGCATAGTCCGTGCCAACTTTAACATGTGACAAGCATCCATCAGCACAAATACCCTCTCACCAGTCACTGGATGTGGGAAGTGTGTTTTTAAGGGCTCAACAGCGTTTCCCTTTAGCTGGCACCCAAGCTGGTTGCACATGCGGACATTGGAGGCATGCCCATCCATAGTGACACATACCACTCTTATGCCACGCTCATGCAGTTCCTCCAACGCATGAACAAGGAGAACGACAGGGACTTGTTCAGGTAGTAGGCAATTGGAGCCTTCCAATGGCCTTGTAGGCCAACCACCATAAAAACCAGAGCGGTCTAAAAAAATAAAATCTGTCTCATTAATACCATCCCCCATATCCACAAATCCAGACATTTTCTGGGTATGAGTATTATACTGGACATGTTGTCTAATAGCCATGGAATCCAACATAAGACACACACACCCATATTTAGCTGGGTCTTCCTCTTGTCTTCTTTTCAACATGTCCAACATCATCATGTTGAGGCTAGGCTTGGCAACCACAGAACTCATCCACCTTGATAAGAAGAAAAAGCAGGTATTTAAGTAAACGCCAGCAAGACAAGTGAGATTGTGGTTGACTTCCACCGAAAACTGCTGAGAACCTTCTTTGACTCTGTGGTGGCATCTGTGGTCTCATATGCAGTGGTGTGTTGGGTAGGAGAATGTTCTGAGCGGGACAAGAACAGACTCAACAGACCATCTAGAGCTAGCAGCTCCTTCAGTGACAGACTCATATACCCCAAGCACGCCCGCTGATAGGGGGGGATAAACGGGTCTGTTGTCCCGGGCCCAGGATAGGGGGGGGGGCAGAACTGGGCCCACATTAAATTATGGAATAATTTTTCAAAATAGGCCTATCTGTGGAAAAGATGTGTAATATTTGAGTTACATAAAAGCTTTTAATTGTTTTCTTCCTAATCGCTCTTGAAATAGTGGTCAAGAACCACCCCACCCCCAACACAAAAATGGTTTGGCCACTGATCAAAATTTGATGTTGTCATTTGAAGTTCAGTACGCTAAAAATGTCCGGTCAGCCCAAGTCCGGTGCTCAGAAAAGTAAAGAAAAGATAAGAGGAAAATAGAGGCCTTCTAAACAAATATTTTTAAAAAAGGTGGTGACGGTGAAGCTGGAACTAGTAAAGTCAACGTAGAGCAAGGTAAGAAACAGCGCAGCCAACGTTTACCGGCAGCCTTGTAACGTAACCTAACAGGTCAGCTGTTAACGTCCATTAGCTTGTATAAAAGCCTGACACACAACACGTTATCTTTGACAGAAACAAGTTGAGTTTGGTAGCTCCGTCAGAGAGGAGAGAGATCCAGCTGCAGTCAGGTGACCGAGAGAGTGATGCGGGAGAGCTGCCCCGCGCAGAGAGTCTGAGCAGGATGGATCAGAGACTGATCAGACATTTAATTTCAGCAACTTAGGTAAAGTTAGAAAGAGATTGGCAGATTCGAACTTCAGCGATCAATAGCTCACAAACGAAACATTGTTAAAACATAAAACATGTCTCTTTCCTATCGTAGTAAGGTAGACTATTGACTACAAACTCATTTCCGCCAAAACGAGTCGTCCTCCAGGCTGCAGGAAATATATTGCTCTCTATGCAGTGCGGGCGGAGAGGCGAGCGCTTAGGGACCGTTTACAAATTGCAGTACCAACGCAAAAAATATTCAATATCTCCACTTTTATTCACTGTAGTCTCATCAAATGACTCCACACATCAACGGTCACCTGATAATCACACTACAACAGTTATTTCATAAAAAATATTTTTGGGGAATTTTATTGTGAAAAATATTCAATATCGTCAATATTATACACTGTATACTCACCAAAATCATGCTACACAACAATGGTCACCTGATAATCATACACTGTATACTCACCAAAATCATGCTACACAACAATGGTCACCTGATAATCATACTACAACAGTGATTTCAGGGGGAAAAAAAGGTTTGCATATTTTTGGGGAATTTTATTGTGAAAAATCGTCAATAGCGTTAATATTATACACTGTAGGATGACCAAAATCATGATACACAACAAGGGTCACCTGATAATCATACTACAACAGTCATTTCAGAAAAAAAACTTTTTGCATATTTTTGGGGAATTTTATTGTGAAAAATCGTCAATAGCGTTAATATTATACACTGTATACTCACCAAAATCATGCTACACAACAATGGTCACCTGATAATCATACTACAACAGTCATTTCAGAAAAAAAAATCTTTTTGCATATTTTTGGGGAATTTTATTGTGAAAAATCGTCAATAGCGTTAATATTATACACTGTATACTCACCAAAAATCATGCTACACAACAAGGGTCACCTGATAATCATACTACAACAGTCATTTCAGAAAAAACAACTTTTTGCATATTTTTGGGGAATTGTATTGTGAAAAATCTTCAATAGCGTTAATATTATACAATGTAGGATGACCAAAATCATGATACACAACAAGGGTCACCTGATAATCATACTACAACAGTCATTTCAGAAAAAAAACGTTTTGCATATTTTTGGGGAATTTTATTGTGAAAAATGGTCAATAGTGTTAATATTATACACTGTATACTCACCAAAATCATGCTACACAACAATGGTCACCTGATAATCATACTACAACAGTGATTTCAGGGGGAAAAAAAGTTTGCATATTTTTGGGGAATTTTATTGTGAAAAATCGTCAATAGCGTTAATATTATACACTGTAGGATGACCAAAATCATGCTACACAACAATGGTCACCTGATAATCATACTACAACAGTCATTTCATTAAAAAAATAAATCTTTTTGCATATTTTTGGGGAATATTATTGTGAAAAATCGTCAATAGCGTTAATATTATACACTGTATACTCACCAAAATCATGTTACACAACAATGGTCACCTGATAATCATACTACAACAGTCATTTCATTAAAAAAATAAATCTTTTTTCATATTTTTGGGGAATATTATTGTGAAAAATCGTCAATAGCGTTAATATTATACACTTATACTCACCAAAATCATGCTACACAACAATGGTCACCTGATAATCATACTACAACAGTTATTTCAGGGGGAAAAAAGGTTTGCATATTTTTGGGGAATTTTATTGTGAAAAATCGTCAATAGCGTTAATATTATACACTGTAGGATGACCAAAATCATGATACACAACAAGGGTCACCTGATAATCATACTACAACAGTCATTTCAGAAAAAAAACTTTTTGCATATTTTTGGGGAATTTTATTGTGAAAAATCATCAATAGCATTAATATTATACACTGTATACTCACCAAAATCATGCTACACAACAAGGGTCACCTGATAATCATACTACAACAGTTATGTCAGGAAAAAAAAAATTGTATATTTTTGGGGAATATTATTTTGAAATATCGTCAATAGCGTTAATATTATACACTGTAGGATGACCAAAATCATGATACACTACAAGGGTCACCTGATAATCATACTACAACAGTCATTTCAGAAAAAAAAACTTTTTACATATTTTTGGGGAATTTTATTGTGAAAAATCGTCAATAGCGTTAATATTATAGACTGTAGGATGACCAAAATTATGATACACAACAAGGGTCACCTGATAATCATACTACAACAGTCATTTCAGAAAAAAAACGTTTTGCATATTTTTGGGGAATTTTATTGTGAAAAATCATCAATAGCGTTAATATTATACACTGTATACTCACCAAAATCATGCTACACAACAATGGTCACCTGATAATCATACTACAACAGTCATTTCATTAAAAAAATAAATCTTTTTTCATATTTTTGGGGAATATTATTGTGAAAAATCGTCAATAGCGTTAATATTATAGACTGTATACTCACCAAAATCATGCTACACAACAATGGTCACCTGATAATCATAAAAAAAAAAATCTTTTTGCATATTTTTGGGGAATATTATTGTGAAAAATCGTCAATAGCGTAAATATTATACACTGTATACTCACCAAAATCATGCTACACAACAATGGTCACCTGATAATCATACTACAACAGTCATTTCAGAAAAAAAACGTTTTGCATATTTTTGGGGAATTTTATTGTGAAAAATCGTCAATAGCGTTAATATTATACACTGTATACTCACCAAAATCATGCTACACAACAATGGTCACCTGATAATCATACTACAACAGTGATTTCAGGGGGAAAAAAAGTTTGCATATTTTTGGGGAATATTATTGTGAAAAATCGTCAATAGCGTTAATAATAAACACTGTAGGATGACCAAAATCATGATACACAACAAGGGTCACCTGATAATCATACTACAAAAGTCATTTCAGAAAAAAAAATCTTTTTGCATATTTTTGGGGAATTTTATTGTGAAAAATCGTCAATAACGTTAATATTATACACTGTATACTCACCAAAATCATGCTACACAACAATGGTCACCTGATAATCATACCACAACAGTTATTTCAGGAAAAAAAAAAATTGTATATTTTTGGGGAATTTTATTTTGAAATATCATCAATAGCGTTAATATTATAGACTGTAGGATGACCAAAATTATGATACACAACAAGGGTCACCTGATAATCATACTACAACAGTCATTTCAGAAAAAAAACTTTTTGCATATTTTTGGGGAATTTTATTGTGAAAAATCGTCAATAGCGTTAATATTATACACTGTAGGATGACCAAAATCATGATACACAAGAAGGGTCACCTGATAATCATACTACAACAGTCATTTCAGAAAAAAAAAACTTTTTGCATATTTTTGGGGAATTTTATTGTGAAAAATCGTCAATAGCGTTAATATTATACAATGTAGGATGACCAAAATCATGATACACAACAAGGGTCACCTGATAATCATACTACAAAAGTCATTTCATTAAAAAAATAAATCTTTTTTCATGTGTTTGGGGAATATTATTGTGAAAAATCGTCAATAGCGTTAATATTATACACTGTATACTCACCAAAATCATGCTACACAACAATGGTCACCTGATAATCATACTACAACAGTCATTTCAGAAAAAAAATAAATCTTTTTGCATATTTTTGGGGAATATTATTGTGAAAAATCGTCAATAGCGTTAATATTATACACTGTATACTCACCAAAATCATGCTGCACAACAATGGTCACCTGATAATCATACTACAACAGTGATTTCAGGGAGAAAAAAAGTTTGCATATTTTTGGGCAATTTTATTGTGAAAAATCGTCAATAGCGTTAATATTATACTCTGTAGGATGACCAAAATCATGCAACACAACAATGGTCACCTGATAATCATACTACAACAGTCATTTCATTAAAAAAATAAATCTTTTTTCATATTTTTGGGGAATATTATTGTGAAAAATCGTCAATAGCGTTAATATTATACACTGTATACTTACCAAAATCATGCTACACAACAATGGTCACCTGATAATCATACTACAACAGTGATTTCAGGGGGAAAAAAGGTTTGCATATTTTTGGGGAATTTTATTGTGAAAAATCGTCAATAGCGTTAATATTATACACTGTAGGATGACCAAAATCATGATACACAACAAGGGTCACCTGATAATCATACTACAACAGTGATTTCAGGGGGAAAAACTTTTTGCATATTTTTGGGGAATTTTATTGTGAAAAATCGTCAATAGCGTTAATATTATACACTGTATACTCACCAAAATCATGCTACACAACAATGTTCACATGATAATCATACTACAACAGTTATTTCTGGAAAAAAAAAAATGTATATTTTTGGGGAATTTTATTTTGAAATATCGTCAATAGCGTTAATATTATACACTGTATACTCACCAAAATTATGATACACAACAATGGTCACCTGATAATCATACTACAACAGTCATTTCAGAAAAAAAACTTTTTGCATTTTTTTGGGGAATTTTATTGTGAAAAATCGTCAATAGCGTTAATATTATACACTGTATACTCACCAAAATCATACTACACAACAAGGGTCACCTGATAATCATACTACAACAGTGATTTCAGGAAAAAAAAAAAATTGTATATTTTTGGGGAATATTATTTTGAAATATCGTCAATAGCGTTAATATTATACACTGTAGGATGACCAAAATTATGATACACAACAAGGGTCACCTGATAATCATACTACAACAGTCATTTCATTAAAAAAATAAATCTTTTTTCATATTTTTGGGGAACATTATTGTGAAATATCGTCAATAGCGTTAATATTATACACTGTATACTCACCAAAATAATGTTACACAACAATGGTCACCTGATAATCATACTACAACAGTGATTTCAGGGGAAAAAAAAGTTTGTATATTTTTGGGGAATTTTATTTTGAAATATCGTCAATAGCGTTAATATTATACACTGTAGGATGACCAAAATTATGATACACAACAAGGGTCACCTGATAATCATACTACAACAGTCATTTCAGAAAAATAACTTTTTCCATATTTTTGGGGAATTTTATTGTGAAAAATCATCAATAGCGTTAATATTATACAATGTAGGATGACCAAAATCATGATACACAACAAGGGTCACCTGAATATCATACTACAACAGTCATTTCATTAAAAAAATTAATCTTTTTTCATATTTTTGGGGAATTTTATTGTGAAAAATCGTCAATAGCGTTAATATTATACACTGTATACTCACCAAAATCATGTTACACAACAATGGTCACCTGACAATCATACTACAACAGTGATTTCAGGGGGAAAAAAGGTTTGCATATTTTTGGGGAATTTTATTGTGAAAAATCGTCAATACCGTTAATATTATGCACTGTAGGATGACCAAAATCATGATACACAACAAGGGTCACCTGATAATCATACTACAACAGTCATTTCAGAAAAAAAAATATTTTTGCATATTTTTGGGGAATTTTATTGTGAAAAATCGTCAATAGCCTTAATATTATACACTGTATACTCACCAAAATAATGATACACAACAATGGTCACCTGATAATCATACTACAACAGTGATTTCAGGGGGAAAAAAAGTTTGTATATTTTTGGGGAATTTTATTTTGAAATATCATCAATAGCGTTAATATTATACACTGTAGGATGACCAACATTATGATACACAACAAGGGTCACCTGATAATCATACTACAACAGTCGTTTCAGAAAAAAATATTTTTGCATATTTTTGGGGAATTTTATTGTGAAAAATCATCAATAGCGTTAATATTATACAATGTAGTATGACCAAAATCATGATACACAACAAGGGTCACCTGATAATCATACTACAACAGTCATATCAGAAAAAAAAATACTTTTGCATATTTTTGGGGAATTTTATTGTGAAAAATCGTCAATAGCGTTAATATTATACACTGTATACTCACCAAAATCATGCTACACAACAATGGTCACCTGATAATCATACTACAACAGTCATTTCATTAAAAAATAAATCTTTTTTCATATTTTTGGGGAATATTATTGTGAAAAATCGTCAATAGCGTTAATATTATACACTGTATACTCACCAAAATCGTGGTACACAACAATGGTCACCTGATAATCATACTATAACAGTGATTTCAGGGGGAAAAAAGGTTTGCATATTTTTGGGGAATTTTATTGTGAAAAATCGTCAATAGCGTTAATATTATGCACTGTAGGATGACCAAAATCATGATACACAACAAGGGTCACCTGATAATCATACTACAACAGTCATTTCAGAAAAAAAAATATTTTGCATATTTTTGGGGAATTTTATTGTGAAAAATCGTCAATAGCCTTAATATTATACACTGTATACTCACCAAAATCATGCTACACAACAATGGTCACCTGATAATCATACTATAACAGTGATTTCAGGGGGAAAAAAGGTTTGCATATTTTTGGGGAATTTTATTGTGAAAAATCGTCAATAGCGTTAATATTATGCACTGTAGGATGACCAAAATCATGATACACAACAAGGGTCACCTGATAATCATACTACAACAGTCATTTCAGAAAAAAAAAATATTTTGCATATTTTTGGGGAATTTTATTGTGAAAAATCGTCAATAGCCTTAATATTATACACTGTATACTCACCAAAATCATGCTACACAACAATGGTCACCTGATAATCATACTACAACAGTCATTTCATAAAAAAAATAAATCTTTTTTCATATTTTTGGGGAATATTATTGTGAAAAATCGTCAATAGCGTTAATATTATACACTGTATACTCACCAAAATCATGATACACAACAATGGTCACCTGATAATCATACTACAACAGTGATTTCAGGGGGAAAAAAAGTTTGTATATTTTTGGGGAATTTTATTTTGAAATATCATCAATAGCGTTAATATTATACACTGTAGGATGACCAACATTGTGATACACAACAAGGTTTACCTGATAATCATACTACAACAGTCATTTCAGAAAAAAATATTTTTGCATATTTTTGGGGAATTTTATTGTGAAAAATCATCAATAGCGTTAATATTATACAATGTAGTATGACCAAAATCATGATACACAACAAGGGTCACCTGATAATCATACTACAACAGTCATATCAGAAAAAAAAATATTTTTGCATATTTTTGGGGAATTTTATTGTGAAAAATCGTCAATAGCGTTAATATTATACACTGTATACTCACCAAAATCATGCTACACAACAATGGTCACCTGATAATCATACTACAACAGTCATTTCATTAAAAAATAAATCTTTTTTCATATTTTTGGGGAATATTATTGTGAAAAATCGTCAATAGCGTTAATATTATACACTGTATACTCACCAAAATCGTGGTACACAACAATGGTCACCTGATAATCATACTATAACAGTGATTTCAGGGGGAAAAAAGGTTTGCATATTTTTGGGGAATTTTATTGTGAAAAATCGTCAATAGCGTTAATATTATGCACTGTAGGATGACCAAAATCATGATACACAACAAGGGTCACCTGATAATCATACTACAACAGTCATTTCAGAAAAAAAAAATATTTTGCATATTTTTGGGGAATTTTATTGTGAAAAATCGTCAATAGCCTTAATATTATACACTGTATACTCACCAAAATCATGCTACACAACAATGGTCACCTGATAATCATACTACAACAGTTATTTCAGGAAAAAAAAAAATTGTATATTTTTGGGGAATATTATTTTGAAATATCGTCAATAGCGTTAATATTATACACTGTATACTCACCAAAATTATGATACACAACAAGGGTCACCTGATAATCATACTACAACAGTGATTTCAGGGGGGAAAAAAGTTTGCATATTTTTGGGAAATTTTATTGTGAAAAGTCGTCAATAGCGTTAATATTATAGACTGTATACTCACCAAAATCATGCTACACAACAATGGTAACCTGATAATCATACTACAACAGTCATTTCATAAAAAAAATAAATCTTTTTGCATATTTTTGGGGAATATTATTGTGAAAAATCGTCAATAGCGTTAATATTATACACTGTATACTCACCAAAATTATGATACACAACAAGGATCACCTGATAATCATACTACAAAAGTGATTTCAGGGGGGAGGAAAAGTTTGCATTTTTTTGGGGAATTTTATTGTGAAAAATCGTCAATAGCGTTAATATTATAGACTGTATACCCACCAAAATCATGCTACACAACAATGGTCACCTGATAATCATACTACAACAGTCATTTCATAAAAAAAATAAATCTTATTGCATATTTTTGGGGAATATTATTGTGAAAAATCGTCAATAGCGTTAATATTATACACTGTATACTCACCAAAATAATGTTACACAACAATGGTCACCTGATAATCATACTACAACAGTGATTTCAGGGGGAAAAAGGTTTGCATATTTTTGGGGAATTTTATTGTGAAAAATCGTCAATAGCGTTAATATTATGCACTGTAGGATGACCAAAATCATGATACACAACAAGGGTCACCTGATAATCATACTACAACAGTCATTTCAGAAAAAAAAATCTTTTTGCATATGTTTGGGGAATTTTATTGTGAAAAATCGTCAATAGCCTTAATATTATACACTGTATACTCACCAAAATCATGCTACACAACAATGGTCACCTGATAATCATACTACAACAGTGATTTCAGGGGGGAAAAAAATTGTATATTTTTGGGGAATATTATTTTGAAATATCGTCAATAGCGTTAATATTATACACTATATACTCACCAAAATTATGATACACAACAAGGGTCACCTGATAATCATACTACAACAGTCATTTCAGAAAAAAAACTTTTTGCATATTTTTGGGGAATTTTATTGTGAAAAATCGTCAATAGCGTTAATATTATACAATGTAGGATGACCAAAATCATGATACACAACAAGGGTCACCTGATAATCATACTACAACAGTCATTTCAGAAAAAAAAATATTTTTGCATATTTTTGGGGAATTTTATTGTGAAAAATCGTCAATAGCGTTAATATTATACACTGTAGGATGACCAAAATTATAATACACAACAAGGGTCACCTGATAATCATACTACAACAGTCATTTCAGAAAAAAAACGTTTTGCATATTTTTGGGGAATTTTATTGCAAAAAATCGTCAATAGCGTTAATATTATACACTGTATACTCACCAAAATCATGTTACACAACAATGGTCACCTGACAATCATACTACAACAGTGATTTCAGGGGGAAAAAAGGTTTGCATATTTTTGGGGAATTTTATTGTGAAAAATCGTCAATAGCATTAATATTATGCACTGTAGGATGACCAAAATCATGATACACAACAAGGGTCACCTGATAATCATACTACAACAGTCATTTCAGAAAAAAACTTTTTGCATATTTTTGGGGAATTTCATTATGAAAAATCGTCAATAGCGTTAATATTATACACTGTATACTCACCAAAATCATGATACACAACAATGGTCACCTGATAATCATACTACAACAGTGATTTCAGGGGGAAAAAAAGTTTGTATATTTTTGGGGAATTTTATTTTGAAATATCATCAATAGCGTTAATATTATGCACTGTAGGATGACCAACATTATGATACACAACAAGGGTCACCTGATAATCATACTACAACAGTCATTTCAGAAAAAAATATTTTTGCATATTTTTGGGGAATTTTATTGTGAAAAATCATCAATAGCGTTAATATTATACAATGTAGTATGACCAAAATCATGATACACAACAAGGGTCACCTGATAATCATACTACAACAGTCATATCAGAAAAAAAAATATTTTTGCATATTTTTGGGGAATTTTATTGTGAAAAATCGTCAATAGCGTTAATATTATACACTGTATACTCACCAAAATCATGCTACACAACAATGGTCACCTGATAATCATACTACAACAGTCATTTCATTAAAAAATAAATCTTTTTTCATATTTTTGGGGAATATTATTGTGAAAAATCGTCAATAGCGTTAATATTATACACTGTATACTCACCAAAATCGTGGTACACAACAATGGTCACCTGATAATCATACTATAACAGTGATTTCAGGGGGAGAAAAGGTTTGCATATTTTTGGGGAATTTTATTGTGAAAAATCGTCAATAGCGTTAATATTATGCACTGTAGGATGACCAAAATCATGATACACAACAAGGGTCACCTGATAATCATACTACAACAGTCATTTCAGAAAAAAAAAATATTTTGCATATTTTTGGGGAATTTTATTGTGAAAAATCGTCAATAGCCTTAATATTATACACTGTATACTCACCAAAATCATGCTACACAACAAGGGTCACCTGATAATCATACTACAACAGTTATTTCAGGAAAAAAAAAAATTGTATATTTTTGGGGAATATTGTTTTGAAATATCGTCAATAGCGTTAATATTATACACTGTATACTCACCAAAATTATGATACACAACAAGGGTCACCTGATAATCATACTACAACAGTCATTTCAGAAAAAAAAACTTTTTGCATATTTTTGGGGAATTTTATTGTGAAATATCGTCAATAGCGTTAATATTATACACTGTATACTCACCAAAATCATGATACACAACAAGGGTCACCTGATAATCATACTACAACAGTCATTTCAGAAAAAAAAACTTTTTGCATATTTTTGGGGAATTTTATTGTGAAATATCGTCAATAGCGTTAATATTATACACTGTATACTCACCAAAATCATGATACACAACAAGGGTCACCTGATAATCATACTACAACAGTCATTTCATAAAAAAAAAATGTTTTGCATATTTTTTGGGAATTTTATTGTGAAAAATCGTCAATAGCGTTAATATTATGCACTGTAGGATGACCAAAATCATGATACACAACAAGGGTCACCTGATAATCATACTACAACAGTCATTTCAGAAAAAAAAATCTTTTTGCATATGTTTGGGGAATTTTATTGTGAAAAATCGTCAATAGCCTTAATATTATACACTGTATACTCACCAAAATCATGCTACACAACAATGGTCACCTGATAATCATACTACAACAGTGATTTCAGGGGGGAAAAAAATTGTATATTTTTGGGGAATATTATTTTGAAATATCGTCAATAGCGTTAATATTATACACTATATACTCACCAAAATTATGATACACAACAAGGGTCACCTGATAATCATACTACAACAGTCATTTCAGAAAAAAAAACTTTTTGCATATTTTTGGGGAATTTTATTGTGAAAAATCGTCAATAGCGTTAATATTATACACTGTATACTCACCAAAATCATGCTACACAACAATGGTCACCTGATAATCATACCACAACAGTTATTTCAGGAAAAAAAAAAATTGTATATTTTTGGGGAATTTTATTTTGAAATATCATCAATAGCGTTAATATTATAGACTGTAGGATGACCAAAATTATGATACACAACAAGGGTCACCTGATAATCATACTACAACAGTCATTTCAGAAAAAAAACTTTTTGCATATTTTTGGGGAATTTTATTGTGAAAAATCGTCAATAGCGTTAATATTATACACTGTAGGATGACCAAAATCATGATACACAACAAGGGTCACCTGATAATCATACTACAACAGTCATTTCAGAAAAAAAAAACGTTTTGCATATTTTTGGGGAATTTTATTGTGAAAAATCGTCAATAGCGTTAATATTATACAATGTAGGATGACCAAAATCATGATACACAACAAGGGTCACCTGATAATCATACTACAAAAGTCATTTCATTAAAAAAATAAATCTTTTTTCATATGTTTGGGGAATATTATTGTGAAAAATCGTCAATAGCGTTAATATTATACACTGTATACTCACCAAAATCATGCTACACAACAATGGTCACCTGATAATCATACTACAACAGTGATTTCAGAAAAAAAATAAATCTTTTTGCATATTTTTGGGGAATATTATTGTGAAAAATCGTCAATAGCGTTAATATTATACACTGTATACTCACCAAAATCATGCTGCACAACAATGGTCACCTGATAATCATACTACAACAGTGATTTCAGGGGGAAAAAAAGTTTGCATATTTTTGGGCAATTTTATTGTGAAAAATCGTCAATAGCGTTAATATTATACTCTGTAGGATGACCAAAATCATGCAACACAACAATGGTCACCTGATAATCATACTACAACAGTCATTTCATTAAAAAAATAAATCTTTTTTCATATTTTTGGGGAATATTATTGTGAAAAATCGTCAATAGCGTTAATATTATACACTGTATACTTACCAAAATCATGCTACACAACAATGGTCACCTGATAATCATACTACAACAGTGATTTCAGGGGGAAAAAAGGTTTGCATATTTTTGGGGAATTTTATTGTGAAAAATCGTCAATAGCGTTAATATTATACACTGTAGGATGACCAAAATCATGATACACAACAAGGGTCACCTGATAATCATACTACAACAGTGATTTCAGGGGGAAAAACTTTTTGCATATTTTTGGGGAATTTTATTGTGAAAAATCGTCAATAGCGTTAATATTATACACTGTATACTCACCAAAATCATGCTACACAACAATGTTCACATGATAATCATACTACAACAGTTATTTCTGGAAAAAAAAAATGTATATTTTTGGGGAATTTTATTTTGAAATATCGTCAATAGCGTTAATATTATACACTGTATACTCACCAAAATTATGATACACAACAAGGGTCACCTGATAATCATACTACAACAGTCATTTCAGAAAAAAAACTTTTTGCATATTTTTGGGGAATTTTATTGTGAAAAATCGTCAATAGCGTTAATATTATACACTGTATACTCACCAAAATCATACTACACAACAAGGGTCACCTGATAATCATACTACAACAGTGATTTCAGGAAAAAAAAAAAAATTTGCATATTTTTGGGTAATATTATTTTGAAATATCGTCAATAGCGTTAATATTATACACTGTAGGATGACCAAAATTATGATACACAACAAGGGTCACCTGATAATCATACTACAACAGTCATTTCATTAAAAAAATAAATCTTTTTTCATATTTTTGGGGAATATTATTGTGAAAAATCGTCAATAGCGTTAATATTATACACTGTATACTCACCAAAATAATGTTACACAACAATGGTCACCTGATAATCATACTACAACAGTGATTTCAGGGGGAAAAAAAGTTTGTATATTTTTGGGGAATTTTATTTTGAAATATCATCAATAGCGTTAATATTATACACTGTAGGATGACCAAAATTATGATACACAACAAGGGTCACCTGATAATCATACTACAACAGTCATTTCAGAAAAATAACTTTTTCCATATTTTTGGGGAATTTTATTGTGAAAAATCATCAATAGCGTTAATATTATACAATGTAGGATGACCAAAATCATGATACACAACAAGGGTCACCTGAATATCATACTACAACAGTCATTTCAGAAAAAAAACGTTTTGCATATTTTTGGGGAATTTTATTGCAAAAAATCGTCAATAGCGTTAATATTATACACTGTATACTCACCAAAATCATGCTACACAACAATGGTCACCTGATAATCATACTACAACAGTCATTTCATAAAAAAAATAAATCTTTTTTCATATTTTTGGGGAATATTATTGTGAAAAATCGTCAATAGCGTTAATATTATACACTGTATACTCACCAAAATCATGTTACACAACAATGGTCACCTGACAATCATACTACAACAGTGATTTCAGGGGGAAAAAAGGTTTGCATATTTTTGGGGAATTTTATTGTGAAAAATCATCAATAGCGTTAATATTATGCACTGTAGGATGACCAAAATCATGATACACAACAAGGGTCACCTGATAATCATACTACAACAGTCATTTCAGAAAAAAAAATATTTTTGCATATTTTTGGGGAATTTTATTGTGAAAAATCGTCAATAGCCTTAATATTATACACTGTATACTCACCAAAATCATGATACACAACAATGGTCACCTGATAATCATACTACAACAGTGATTTCAGGGGGGGGGAAAAGTTTGCATATTTTTGGGGAATTTTATTTTGAAATATCGTCAATAGCGTTAATATTATACACTGTAGGATGACCAACATATGATACACAACAAGGGTCACCTGATAATCATACTACAACAGTCATTTCAGAAAAAAATATTTTTGCATATTTTTGTGGAATTTTATTGTGAAAAATCATCAATAGCGTTAATATTATACAATGTAGGATGACCAAAATCATGCTACACAACAAGGGTCACCTGATAATCATAGTACAACAGTCATTTCAGAAAAAAATATCTTTTTGCATATTTTTGGGGAATTTTATTGTAAAAAATCGTCAATAGCGTTAATATTATAGACTGTATACCCACCAAAATCATGCTACACAACAATGGTCACCTGATAATCATACTACAACAGTCATTTCATAAAAAAAATAAATCTTATTGCATATTTTTGGGGAATATTATTGTGAAAAATCGTCAATAGCGTTAATATTATACACTGTAGGATGACCAACATTATGATACACAACAAGGGCCACCTGATAATCATACTACAACAGTCATTTCAGAAAAAAATATTTTTGCATATTTTTGGGGAATTTTATTGTGAAAAATCATCAATAGCGTTAATATTATACAATGTAGGATGACCAAAATCATGATACACAACAAGGGTCACCTGATAATCATACTACAACAGTCATATCAGAAAAAAAAATATTTTTGCATATTTTTGGGGAATTTTATTGTCAAAAATCGTCAATAGCGTTAATATTATACACTGTATACTCACCAAAATCATGATACACAACAATGGTCACCTGATAATCATACTACAACAGTGATTTCAGGGGGAAAAAAGGTTTGCATATTTTTGGGGAATTTTATTGTGAAAAATCGTCAATAGCGTTAATATTATGCACTGTAGGATGACCAAAATCATGATACGCAACAAGGGTCACCTGATAATCATACTACAACAGTGATTTCAGGGGGAAAAAGGTTTGCATATTTTTGGGGAATTTTATTGTGAAAAATCGTCAATAGCGTTAATATTATGCACTGTAGGATGACCAAAATCATGATACACAACAAGGGTCACCTGATAATCATACTACAACAGTCATTTCAGAAAAAAAAATCTTTTTGCATATGTTTGGGGAATTTTATTGTGAAAAATCGTCAATAGCCTTAATATTATACACTGTATACTCACCAAAATCATGCTACACAACAATGGTCACCTGATAATCATACTACAACAGTGATTTCAGGGGGGAAAAAAATTGTATATTTTTGGGGAATATTATTTTGAAATATCGTCAATAGCGTTAATATTATACACTATATACTCACCAAAATTATGATACACAACAAGGGTCACCTGATAATCATACTACAACAGTCATTTCAGAAAAAAAAACTTTTTGCATATTTTTGGGGAATTTTATTGTGAAAAATCGTCAATAGCGTTAATATTATACAATGTAGGATGACCAAAATCATGATACACAACAAGGGTCACCTGATAATCATACTACAACAGTCATTTCAGAAAAAAAAATATTTTTGCATATTTTTGGGGAATTTTATTGTGAAAAATCGTCAATAGCGTTAATATTATACACTGTAGGATGACCAAAATTATAATACACAACAAGGGTCACCTGATAATCATACTACAACAGTCATTTCAGAAAAAAAACGTTTTGCATATTTTTGGGGAATTTTATTGCAAAAAATCGTCAATAGCGTTAATATTATACACTGTATACTCACCAAAATCATGTTACACAACAATGGTCACCTGACAATCATACTACAACAGTGATTTCAGGGGGAAAAAAGGTTTGCATATTTTTGGGGAATTTTATTGTGAAAAATCGTCAATAGCATTAATATTATGCACTGTAGGATGACCAAAATCATGATACACAACAAGGGTCACCTGATAATCATACTACAACAGTCATTTCAGAAAAAAACTTTTTGCATATTTTTGGGGAATTTCATTATGAAAAATCGTCAATAGCGTTAATATTATACACTGTATACTCACCAAAATCATGATACACAACAATGGTCACCTGATAATCATACTACAACAGTGATTTCAGGGGGAAAAAAAGTTTGTATATTTTTGGGGAATTTTATTTTGAAATATCATCAATAGCGTTAATATTATGCACTGTAGGATGACCAACATTATGATACACAACAAGGGTCACCTGATAATCATACTACAACAGTCATTTCAGAAAAAAATATTTTTGCATATTTTTGGGGAATTTTATTGTGAAAAATCATCAATAGCGTTAATATTATACAATGTAGTATGACCAAAATCATGATACACAACAAGGGTCACCTGATAATCATACTACAACAGTCATATCAGAAAAAAAAAAATTTTTGCATATTTTTGGGGAATTTTATTGTGAAAAATCGTCAATAGCGTTAATATTATACACTGTATACTCACCAAAATCATGCTACACAACAATGGTCACCTGATAATCATACTACAACAGTCATTTCATTAAAAAATAAATCTTTTTTCATATTTTTGGGGAATATTATTGTGAAAAATCGTCAATAGCGTTAATATTATACACTGTATACTCACCAAAATCGTGGTACACAACAATGGTCACCTGATAATCATACTATAACAGTGATTTCAGGGGGAAAAAAGGTTTGCATATTTTTGGGGAATTTTATTGTGAAAAATCGTCAATAGCCTTAATATTATACACTGTATACTCACCAAAATCATGCTACACAACAAGGGTCACCTGATAATCATACTACAACAGTTATTTCAGGAAAAAAAAAATTGTATATTTTTGGGGAATATTGTTTTGAAATATCGTCAATAGCGTTAATATTATACACTGTATACTCACCAAAATTATGATACACAACAAGGGTCACCTGATAATCATACTACAACAGTCATTTCAGAAAAAAAGAACTTTTTGCATATTTTTGGGGAATTTTATTGTGAAATATCGTCAATAGCGTTAATATTATACACTGTATACTCACCAAAATCATGATACACAACAAGGGTCACCTGATAATCATACTACAACAGTCATTTCAGAAAAAAAAACTTTTTGCATATTTTTGGGGAATTTTATTGTGAAATATCGTCAATAGCGTTAATATTATACACTGTATACTCACCAAAATCATGATACACAACAAGGGTCACCTGATAATCATACTACAACAGTCATTTCATAAAAAAATTTTTTTTTGCATATTTTTTGGGAATTTTATTGTGAAAAATCGTCAATAGCGTTAATATTATGCACTGTAGGATGACCAAAATCATGATACACAACAAGGGTCACCTGATAATCATACTACAACAGTCATTTCAGAAAAAAAAATCTTTTTGCATATGTTTGGGGAATTTTATTGTGAAAAATCGTCAATAGCCTTAATATTATACACTGTATACTCACCAAAATCATGCTACACAACAATGGTCACCTGATAATCATACTACAACAGTGATTTCAGGGGGGAAAAAAATTGTATATTTTTGGGGAATATTATTTTGAAATATCGTCAATAGCGTTAATATTATACACTATATACTCACCAAAATTATGATACACAACAAGGGTCACCTGATAATCATACTACAACAGTCATTTCAGAAAAAAAAACTTTTTGCATATTTTTGGGGAATTTTATTGTGAAAAATCGTCAATAGCGTTAATATTATACACTGTAGGATGACCAAAATTATAATACACAACAAGGGTCACCTGATAATCATACTACAACAGTCATTTCAGAAAAAAAACGTTTTGCATATTTTTGGGGAATTTTATTGCAAAAAATCGTCAATAGCGTTAATATTATACACTGTATACTCACCAAAATCATGCTACACAACAATGGTCACCTGATAATCATACTACAACAGTCATTTCATTAAAAAAATAAATCTTTTTTCATATTTTTGGGGAATTTTATTGTGAAAAATCGTCAATAGCGTTAATATTATACACTGTATACTCACCAAAATCATGTTACACAACAATGGTCACCTGACAATCATAATACAACAGTGATTTCAGGGGGAAAAAAGGTTTGCATATTTTTGGGGAATTTTATTGTGAAAAATCGTCAATAGCGTTAATATTATGCACTGTAGGATGATCAAAATCATGATTCACAACAAGGGTCACCTGATAATCATACTACAACAGTCATTTCAGAAAAAAAAATATTTTTGCATATTTTTGGGGAATTTCATTGTGAAAAATCGTCAATAGCGTTAATATTATACACTGTATACTCACCAAAATGATGCTACACAACAATGGTCACCTGATAATCATACTACAACAGTCATTTCAGAAAAAAAAATCTTTTTGCATATTTTTGGGGAATTTTATTGTGAAAAATCGTCAATAGCGTTAATATTATACACTGTAGGATGACCAGAATTATGATACACAACAAGGGTCACCTGATAATCATACTACAACAGTCATTTCAGAAAAAAATATTTTTTCATATTTTTGGGGAATATTATTCTGAAAAATCGTCAATAGCGTCAATATTATACACTGTATACTCACCAAAATCATGCTACACAACAAGGGTCACCTGATAATCATACTACAACAGTCATATCAGAAAAAAAAATATTTTATATTTTTGGGGAATATTATTTTGAAATATCGTCAATAGCGTTAATATTATACACTGTATACTCACCAAAATTATGATACACAACAAGGGTCACCTGATAATCATACTACAACAGTGATTTCAGGGGGGGAAAAAGTTTGCATATTTTTGGGAAATTTTATTGTGAAAAGTCGTCAATAGCGTTAATATTATAGACTGTATACTCACCAAAATCATGCTACACAACAATGGTAACCTGATAATCATACTACAACAGTCATTTCATAAAAAAAATAAATCTTTTTCCATATTTTTGGGGAATATTATTGTGAAAAATCGTCAATAGCGTTAATATTATACACTGTATACTCACCAAAATTATGATACACAACAAGGATCACCTGATAATCATACTACAAAAGTGATTTCAGGGGGGGGGAAAGTTTGCATATTTTTGGGGAATTTTATTTTGAAATATCGTCAATAGCGTTAATATTATACACTGTAGGATGACCAACATTATGATACACAACAAGGGTCACCTGATAATCATACTACAACAGTCATTTCAGAAACAAATATTTTTGCATATTTTTGGGGAATTTTATTGTGAAAAATCATCAATAGCGTTAATATTATACAATGTAGGATGACCAAAATCATGCTACACAACAAGGGTCACCTGATAATCATAGTACAACAGTCATTTCAGAAAAAAATATCTTTTTGCATATTTTTGGGGAATTTTATTGTGAAAAATCGTCAATAGCGTTAATATTATAGACTGTATACCCACCAAAATCATGCTACACAACAATGGTCACCTGATAATCATACTACAACAGTCATTTCATAAAAAAAATAAATCTTTTTGCATATTTTTGGGGAATATTATTGTGAAAAATCGTCAATAGCGTTAATATTATACACTGTATACTCACCAAAATTATGATACACAACAAGGATCACCTGATAATCATACTACAAAAGTAATTTCAGGGGGGGAAAAAGTTTGCATATTTTTGGGGAATTTTATTGTGAAAAATCGTCAATAGCGTTAATATTATAAACTGTAGGATGACCAAAATTATGATACACAACAAGGGTCACCTGATAATCATACTACAACAGTCATTTCAGAAAAAACTTTTTGCATATTTTTGGGGAATTTCATTGTGAAAAATCGTCAATAGCGTTAATATTATACACTGTAGGATCACCAAAATCATGCTACACAACAATGGTCACCTGATAATCATACTACAACAGTGATTTCAGGGGGAAAAAAAGTTTGCATATTTTTAGGGAATTTTATTGTGAAATATCGTCAATAGCGTTAATATTATAGACTGTAGGATGACCAAAATTATGATACACAACAAGGGTCACCTGATAATCATACTACAACAGTCATTTCAGAAAAAAAACTTTTTGCATATTTTTGGGGAATTTTATTGTGAAAAATCGTCAATAGCGGTGATATTATACACTGTATACTCACCAAAATCATGCTACACAACAATGGTCACCTGATAATCATACTACAACAGTGATTTCAGGGGGAAAAAAAGTTTGCATATTTTTGGGGAATTTTATTGTGAAAAATCGTCAATAGCGTTAATAATATACACTGTAGGATGACCAAAATCATGCTACACAACAATGGTCACCTGATAATCATACTACAACAGTGATTTCAGGGGGAAAAAAAGTTTGCATATTTTTGGGGAATATTATTGTGAAAAATCGTCAATAGCGTTAATAATAAACACTGTAGGATGACCAAAATCATGATACACAACAAGGGTCACCTGATAATCATACTACAACAGTCATTTCAGAAAAAAAAATCTTTTTTCATATTTTTGGGGAATTTTATTATGAAAAATCGTCAATAGCGTTAATATTATACACTGTAGAATGACCAAAATCATGATACACAACAAGGGTCACCTGATAATCATACTACAACAGTCATTTTAGAAAAAAAAATCTTTTTGCATATTTTTTGGGAATTTTATTGTGAAAAATCGTCAATAGCGTTAATATTATACACTGTATACTCACCAAAATCATGCTACACAACAATGGTCACCTGATAAT